>NW_027192570.1:290469-398046 GCF_042370625.1 Thermothelomyces heterothallicus | reverse complement strand
GTATGTATGTATGTATGTATGTATGTATGTATGTATGTATGTATGTATGTATGTATGTATGTATGTATGTATGTATGTATGTATGTATGTATGTACATACATATCCGTACTGCTCGAGTGTTCCCATTGTTCCAGTGCTGCCCTGTTCTGGTTATTGCCAGCACACCTGCCCATCCTCAGGCACGGTATGCAGGTCAAGCGCTTGTTTTTACGGGAAACCCCCAGGTTGGACATTTACACGACTGGAGGCGCCGACAAAGCGAGGATGGAGAGTGGTCCTACCCAACGTGATTCTCCGGGATGCGTCGGGTTCCGGGAAATTCCAAGTCGGCCGGGTCGCCCGAGACTCTAAAGACGCATTTCCGTACGAGTATGGAGACCTCTCCGCCTTTTCGGGGTTTTTAGCCCTTGTCGAATCACCCTTTGTCAATCGATAGGCGCTCTGAGGCAGTCACCAGATTTATCGCCAAACTGTCTGCCTCATCGTGAGGTGAATTGCAACTTTTGGAAATGTAGGATAGTGTAGGCTGTTCGATACTTCTCTGACTGCCATGGACTTCTACCCAAAAAGGAACCCGGGCGGGGGCTGCGTACCGAGAGCAGGACCATTGGGGCGTTCCGTACCTACCTACACAGTAGAGTTATCGTATCAAGGTTCCACCTCCGACCTACGTAAGGCAGGTGTAACTGGAAGCCGCCCATTGCTCCCCCAAACCTCCCATTCCGTCACGCGCAAACGTGCCATTGCCAACCCCAGCGTTCGGTGCGCACGGCCCAGACCAAGCCCAACGTTCCAGCCGATCAGCCCCGCGGTCAACCGCATTCGCACGTCCCAGCCACTGCCAGCATCTCCTGTTGGGAGCTCCCGTCGTTTGGTTCCCTTGCCAGCTGTCCACGAGTGATCTGCAGCTCTCTCCCGATCGATCATCTTGCACCTCAAGCTTTCATCACCGCCGCGTGGAAGAACTCTACGCTCAATTAACTTAGCGAACCGCCATTCTCTGCAAAACGAGTTTCATCCCTTGCCCACTACCCGTTCTTGTCTGCGGGAACGGACGCCGGTCCCGCAGAACCGCAGTTGATCGCCGTGGCAGAACGAACCCCCAGCGAAGCCCCAATCTACAGCCCATCCGCCTCCGGCAGTCCATCCTCCCCGCCGCTTCCGATATCTTCGAACCCCGCTCCGTCCCTCGAACCTCCGGCTTCAGTGCAACTCCCTCCACTCCACAGATCAGGCCCGGCGTCCTCGGAGGGAGTTCCTTCCACGACGACGACTTCGGAGTCCAGCTCCCAAGCCGCGGCCCTGTACTCCGGTTCTAATCCTTCGGCGCAGGTTCTCGGTAGGAGACAGAGGCCCGAGTTTGAGGAAGAAGGGGAGGGAGGAGCACACCTCTACAGCACATCAGACGCCGCTGCCAGCCGCTCGGCACCGAAACGAATGCGCCGCGGAAGCATGTTGCCGGAGCTCGACAAGGCAGGGCCCTCGGGCCGGTCCCCGCAACCGGTGTCTAACGGGGATCGGGCCGCCCGGGATCAGCCCTCGGCGGGTTCAGGCGCGACGAACAAGACGTACGACGACGCCATGCGCAGTGCTCGGTCCAACGGGGATCTTGCGGACCTGCGGCAGGAGAGTTATTACGGCCATAGCCGGGAAGAGGTCACACGCATCCTGATACAGGCGCTGAGAGATTTGGGGTATCATGCTGCGGCAGCCAGCGTCGGCGAGGAGAGCGGATTCCAGGTCGAGAGCCCGGACGTGGTCGCCTTTCGGCAGGCCGTGCTGGGCGGATCTTGGACCAAGGCGGAGGAGTTGCTCTGTGGCAGTGGCACTCGTGGGGCAGGCCACGGCTCTGGGAGCGGGCTCGTCCTGGCTCCCGGAGCTGACCGCAACGATATGAGATTCAGGCTGCGGCGGCAAAAGTTCCTGGAGCTCCTGGAACAGCGCGAGACCGGCCGGGCGCTCGCTGTGCTCCGGCACGAGCTCACGCCCTTGTGTCAGGAGCACGCGACACTCAACCTCCTATCGAGACTCCTCATGTGCCAGGACGCCGACGATCTCAGGAGTAGGGCGGACTGGGACGGCGCGAACGGCCAATCGAGGCAATTGCTATTATCCGAGCTGTCTGGTCGGTCTACCTCTCTGCGTCTGCATGCGTGCATGCTCCCCCCTTGTGCCCCATGACTGACGCGCTTTGGCAGAATCCATATCTCCGTCGGTTATGCTCCCCGAACGCCGGCTGGCTGTGCTATTGGACGATGTGAAACGCAGCCAGGTGGAAAGGTGCCGGTACCACACAAACGACGCTCAACCTTCGCTCTGCGTAGATCACTGCTGCGACAGAAGTCGGTTTCCCTCCGAGGTCCTGGTGGAGCTGTCCCACCCGGGTCCGGAGTCATCCAAGAAACTTGATGAAATCTGGCAGGTTCGCTTCTCGCCAGACGGTAAGCGCCTGGCAACTTGTGGAACGGACGAGGCGGTCTGCATCTGGGACGTCGAGCGCCTCACCCTGTTCCACCAGCTCCACGGGCACCCGAAAGCTGGCGTCGGTAATGTCGCGTGGAGCCCGGACAGCAAGTTCCTGCTCACTTGCAGCCTGGACCACACCGCGAAGCTCTGGAGCGCCGAGGTGAGTTCTGGCTCCCGAAGCCGAAGCGTTCTTCTTTGGTAGATGCTGACGGCAAGGTTGAGACTGGTGAGTGTTTGAGAGTTCTCCGCGGGTTTGAAGAGCCGGTGAGCAGCTGCGTCTGGGTTGCCGACGGCCAGGCTTTCATCACCGGGTCTTTCGACAAGAGCCAGTCGATGAAGATGTGGAACTTGCGCGGGGATTGCGTCTATTCTTGGCCGAATACGCACCGGACCGCGGACCTTGCGCTCTCGCGAGACCAGCGTTGGCTAGTCGCCATGGACGAGCAGTGCACCCTTCACTTCTACAGTCTTCCCACCAGGGAACATGTGTATGACTTGACACTCGACCCAAGGGACACCTTGAAGGCCACCTCGGTCAGCATAAGCCAAGACTCAAGGCACCTTCTCGTCAACCTGACGGACAACGAGGCTATCTTGCTTGACATGGAGACGCGTGAGACGGTGCAGAAGTACACGGGCCATAAGGGCGGGCATTTTACCATTAGGAGTGACTTTGGTGGCGCCAACGAGAATTTTGTCATTAGCGGCAGCGAAGGTAAGCGGCCTTACGAACTTTCTTCTTCTCCTTTCTTTTCATTGTGAATCTGTCCGAAGAGACGACCGGCGCGCTTACGTCGGCTAAATCGCAGATGGCCACGTCTTCATCTGGCACAAGGTGACGGGCATCCTCGTCCGAGAGGCCGAAGCGCATCACACAAGTTGCAACGCGGCTGCTTGGAACCCGACCGACCCTTGCATGTTTGCCACGGCCGGGGACGACGGCAGGGTCAAGATGTGAGTATCCTAGGTTGTTTTGCCAGAGGACTCTGCAACACTAACCGTGCAATCCTGTCTAGTTGGTCAAACAGGGAGCGAGCGAGGGCACTCGCTTCGGCAGCGCGGCAATCTAACGGAACCGCAGCCCGAGCTAGTAACGGTAGCATGGCCTCGGGAGAGATGTGGCATTGATGCGACGCTGGCCCGGTCGCACGCGCGCATGCAGACGAGATGGTTCATAAGGGGCGGCTCTTTTTCACCTTGACTTTCGCTTCTCCAACGGGATCATTTGGAGTACGGGGCACAGCATGGGAGCGGCGAACATGGGAGATATAAGTATGTGGCAGGGACGACGCATTGTTTCTTTTTCTTTTTCTTCCTTTCGCCAATGGATATGCTTCATGAAGTAACGCTCCATCTTTCTTGCAAGCCCCCCCCCCCTTTCTCTCTCTCTCCTCTCTCTTATATCCGATGGTTTGACTTCGAAATTCACCGTGCACAATAGGCTACGATATGGAAGGGACAGGCAGATGATGTGATGACGGAACACCGGGCCTGGGAAACAGCGTGCTGGGCTTGATGGGAAGTGGGCGGCGGCAATGCTTGTGTCCGTGTTGCAATTCTAGGAACGAACTCCATTCAAGACTCCGGGAAAACGGTACCTTATAGATGCGGAAGACATAGTTGGATCTTAGAGGAGGAGGGAAAAAGGAAAGAAGAGGCGAGCAGAGGGTAACGCAAATGGATGCAGTGGCTTTGCAGGCTCAGACTCCTAGAACAAGCAGTAGACAGTGCCCTTGACCCTGATCCGGGGTCGAGCCGCGCACATCGTGTCGACATGAGCTTAGCTGGATGACGTGGGGACGGGAAGCCCACTCATAACTTTCCTGGGCTTGATGGGCAGCCAAAACAATCGACGTCAACTCCCAAAAGGTCTTTTGGGATATGCACATAGAATACCCTAACCCTCTATACTTCGAAGCGAGAAGAGATCCAGTACGGAGTACGGATGAGTAACGGAGTACTACAGCGGGGCTCACGTGCTTCCACACGCTGATAAGGAAGGCAACTTGGGTTGGAAGGGTTGTAAGTAGTTAGTGCAAGGCTGGCTGCTTCCCGGGAGGCTGCGACGCAGGTGGATCCCTACCTACTACGTAAGTCGACTCCCGAAACGGTCTGGCGCTGGCTGCGAGAGCCAAACCATCAACCAACGAGTCCCGCCATCTCATCCAAGCAGCCACGCAGAGACGCAACGCGGCCCTTTTGCTTCAGAGCCGGAGTGTCGAGGCAGATCTGATAAAGCTACGTGCTCTCAGGGCTTTATACGCAGATTTGCGGACCGTCTTCCCTGCTGCACTTGAACTTTTTGCATCAGCGCCGTTGAACCCTTGCCTCGCTCTCTCCCCTGGACTTCCCTTCCGGGCCTGCTTCCACCAACTCCTCGCAGCCGCATCCTCTGCCATCGTATCGCGCCAACATGACGGTTGACGCCACCACGGTCGCCACGACTGGTGGCATTTCCGACCCGGGCCTGATCAAGTACGCTCCTCACCAACGCTCATTGACCCCCTCGGGGGCCTGTTTTCTTTTCCCGTCAGGCACTGACGAGTGCCCCACACAGGCTCGTCAACAAACTCCAAGACGTCTTCTCCACCGTTGGCGTCAACAACCCGATTGATCTGCCGCAAATAGTCGTCGTCGGCAGCCAGTCTAGTGGCAAGAGCTCAGTACTAGAAAACATCGTCGGTCGTGACTTGTGAGCCCCCCATTACCAACCCCCCGCCCCCCCAACTCCCCCGTTTCGCCGGTCCCCCCTTGCCCACGCAGGTGGCCCACGGTGGGTGCCCTTCTTCACCGACTAACGTGCACTACTCGCGAATAGCCTACCCCGCGGTTCCGGCATTGTCACCCGCCGGCCCCTCGTTCTCCAACTCATCAACCGCCCGAGCCAGGCCCAGTCGAACGGGCTCGACAAGGAGATTACAGACTCGACCGATAAGCTCGCGAATACCGAGGAATGGGGCGAGTTCCTGCACGTCCCCGGCCAGAAGTTCTATGACTTCAACAAGATCCGCGATGAGATCAGCAGGGAAACCGAGGCCAAGGTTGGCAGGAATGCCGGCATCTCGCCCGCGCCCATCAACCTGCGCATCTACTCCCCCAATGTCCTTAACCTCACGCTAGTTGATCTTCCCGGCCTCACACGAGTGCCCGTCGGCGATCAGCCGCGGGATATCGAGAGGCAGATCCGCGACATGATCCTCAAGTATATTCAAAAACCGAACGCCATCATCCTCGCCGTCACGGCAGCCAACATTGACCTGGCGAACTCGGACGGCCTGAAGCTGGCCAGGGAGGTAGATCCCGAAGGCCAGCGGACCATCGGCGTGCTCACCAAGGTCGACCTGATGGACGAGGGCACCGACGTGGTGGAGATCCTGGCCGGGCGCGTCATCCCCCTGCGGCTGGGTTACGTTCCGGTGGTGAATCGCGGGCAGAGGGACATCGACAACAAGAAGCCCATCAACGCTGCGCTCGAGGCCGAGAAGAACTTCTTCGAGAACCACAAGGCGTACCGGAACAAGAGCTCCTACTGCGGGACTCCCTACCTCGCGCGCAAGCTCAACTTCCTCCTCATGATGCACATCAAGCAGACCCTGCCGGACATCAAGGCTCGCATCTCCAGCTCGCTACAAAAGTACACGCAGGAGCTCGAAGCTCTGGGACCGTCTATGCTCGGAAATAGCGCCAACATCGTGCTCAACATCATCACCGAGTTCACCAACGAGTGGCGCACCGTGCTGGATGGCAACAACACGGAGCTGTCGAGCACGGAGCTCTCCGGTGGTGCCCGTATCAGCTTCGTCTTCCACGAGCTGTACTCGAACGGCGTTAAGGCCCTGGATCCCTTCGACCAGGTCAAGGACGTCGATATCCGCACCATCCTCTACAACTCGTCCGGCTCCTCGCCCGCCCTGTTCGTCGGCACGACCGCCTTTGAGCTGATTGTCAAGCAGCAGATCAAGCGGATGGAGGAGCCGAGCCTGAAGTGCGCGTCGCTGGTGTATGACGAGCTGGTGCGCATCCTCACCCAGCTTCTCAGCAAGCAGATGTACCGGCGGTACCCGCAGCTCAAGGAGAAGATCCACGCCGTGGTCATCAACTTCTTCAAGAAGGCCATGGAGCCGACGAACAAGCTGGTGCGCGATCTCGTGGCGATGGAGGCGTGTTACATCAACACGGCGCATCCCGATTTCCTGAACGGCCATCGCGCCATGGCGATCGTCAACGAGAGGCACAACCAACAACGACCAGTGCAGGTTGACCCCAAGACGGGCAAGCCCCTGGCCTCGACGCCTGCGCGGGCCGGCAGCCCGACGCTGGGTGGCGACGGCGAGTCGTCTAACACGGGCTTCTTTGGTAGCTTCTTTGCTGCAAAGAACAAGAAGAAGGCCGCCGCCATGGAGCCGCCCCCGCCGACGCTCAAGGCCTCGGGTACGCTCTCGGAAAGGGAGGGCATTGAGGTCGAGGTTATCAGTACGTACACGTACCCGAGATATATGAGGATGCCGGTTTAGAAAAGAAAAGTGAACAGAAAGGACGGAAGATTGCTGACGGCGCAACTCTGCAGAACTGCTCATCTCGTCCTACTACAACATTGTCAAGCGCACCATGATCGATATGGTTCCCAAGGCGATCATGCTGAATCTGGTCACGTATGTTTCGTCCCTTTTCTTCCTCTCTTTATCCCGCCTCTCCCTCCTTTTCCCTCTCTCTCTCTCTCTCTCTCTCCCCTCCCTGCCTTTTTCTTTTGCTATCCGTTTTTGTCAGTCAATCAGCCAATGCTGACTTCTGGGGTCTCTAACGCTGCTGCAGCTACACAAAAGAGGAAATGCAAAAGGAACTGCTCGAGAACATGTACCGCCAGAGCGAGCTGGACGACTTGCTCAAGGAGAGCGAATACACCGTCCGTCGCAGGAAAGAATGCCAGCAGATGGTGGAGTCGCTGACTCGCGCGAGCGAGATTGTCAGCCAGGTGCAGTGATGTGACGGCCCGGAACCGATTTGCCCTCTTATCGCTCTGGTGGAAGGTGAAGGAGTGCGACGTTTCCGCTCAGCAAACTCCTGTCTTGAAGGGGGAAGCGATGGGGTGGAGGTGGAGGTGTAGGGGGAGGTGGAGGAAACGCTGATGGTGGTGATGGCGGTGATGATATAGGTGGTGGACTGGGGTTGGAGCATTGGAGGATTGGTTCCGTTGTAGAACGAGTGTTATTTATGTCTGCTGGCTCCTAGTTTCTTATTCGATACCATCGGTAGATCATGAAAACTGTTGTGTCCTCCCCTTGTTAGTTGGTGGCCGTCGAATCAAAGTTGCAGGGCAAACAGCCTCGAAGCTCGGTGCATCCATCATCTCAAACACCCCCCCCCCCTTTTTTTTTTTTTTTTTTGCTCTATTGCTTATCCGCCACCCGCGCGGCATCCTGCAATGTGGCCAAGGTCAGAAGAGCGTGCGGCCTTGTTTGCGAACAGCCTAGCCTGGCTAGCCTGAATTGTCGAGCAGGTTGCATGCTTCCCCCCCTCCCCCCCACCGACCAACAAGGCCCGCGGGAAGTGTCTGGTTGGGTCTAGATTCTCACCGTCTGCTTGTACATACATAACATAGCCAACCTGACTTTTTTGGATTTCATGTAGGTACGGAACTATGTACGTATGTATGCATGTATGTATGTTGTGCTACCTCTCTCAAGGGAATGGTGGGGTTTCGGCCGCGAAATGCAATTTCAGACTCGGCCATGGCGTTCGCGCCGGGGGATGATCATGTTTTGTTATCTTCTTATTTTTCTCACACGCGTGGTAGTGCAGTGAATGGTGGCGGTGGTGGTGCTGGTGCCGGTAAAAGAAGCAATTGCGTTCACGTTCGGCTACCGGTGGCCTAATTAGCGAGCCTCGGAAGGAGAGGGGGGGAAGTCCGGTTCGAGACTTCTCCGGCGCGCACGGAGATGGGCGGGAGCTGAATTCAAAGGGGAGGGACTTCCTAGGGGAGAGAAGGGGAGACATATCCTTTTCTTTTTATTTCTTTCTTCTTTTTTTTTTTCCCTATTCTTTTCTGTTTCTCCAAAGGTCGTCGTAGTCATTTCACCCCTTCTACTACATACGGGGACCAGAAAGAATTGACTCCTGATATTTCCCCCAATCCTCTCCGATACCCCTAGACCTCCGGCCCCGCGAAGAGCCACGCTCACCCCATCGCGCGTGTCCTTCTATGGCGCACAGCTCGCGAGATCAATCGCCGGGACCTCCGCCCAATCCACCGCCTAGCCCGGCATGGCATAGTTTGGATGACGATGCCTGATGGTGTGTGGAGATGTGTGTGGTGGAAGTTGTGTGTGTGTGTGTGTGTGAGAGAGAGAGAGAGAGAGAGAGAGAGAGAGAGAGAGTTTCCAGGGCAAGAGCTGATCCCTGGGTCAGTTCAGGTCATATACGTGTACGCGGCCCCTGGGCCCGGAACTCGGGCGCAAGGACGGCCAGGAATTGGATTGCGAGATGAGACGAGAAAGGGGGCACGGGTCGTTTCTGCAGGATGCTTCATAGACAGTTAAAGTTAACTGACAAATAATGTTCGTCATTCGTTTTGACGATGTCGCATTCAGACATTAGAAAAAAGGAGGATTGCGCCCGTTTCGCCGGTGAAGGTTGCTTCGAGGGGCCACAGATACCTATCCCGTAGCTCTCCGTCACTCCCGGGCACTCGCTCGTCACAGCCGAGCTTTGTCCTTGAGCACCAAACCGCCCGCCTCGACCTCAAACTGGTCGCCCCTCGACCAACCGAGCCACTCCCTGAGCGTCTCCTCCGCTCCGCAGCCCGGCTCGAGACGACGGCCGGCATAGCCCTCCCCCTCCACGCCGGGCCCCTGGCCGTGGCTGGCGTCACGGGCATCCCTCCTGACGGCCAGCCAGGGGGTGTCCCTGAGGGTGACGGGCGGTCTCTGGTCGCCCTCCTTCCCCTCGCGGTCCTCTTCCAGCTCGCCGTAGTCGTAGACGGGCGTGCAGCAGGCGTCGGTGCCCACGAACACGCGCTCCCACTCGGCCCTCGTCCTGGACCGGAAGGCCTCGGCCATGAGCCGGCGCAGCTCGGGCCACTGGGTGCGGTCGTGCCGCCTCCCCCGCTCCCAGCCTTGGCCCTGCAGGCCGAGGCCGGCGACGAGGCGGGCGAAGAAGCGGTCCTCGAGCGCGCCGACGGCGACCCAGCGGCCGTCGGCCGTCTCGTAGCAGTCGTAGAAGGGGCAGCCCGAGTCGAGCAGGTTCTCGCCCCGGGGGCGGTCCCAGAGCGGGGAGCGGCGGGCGAAGCGGGCGAAGCTGGCCAGGTACGAGGCGCCGTCGACCATGTTGGCCTCGACGACCTGGCCGCGGCCGGTGCGCTCGCGGGCGAGCAGGGCCATGAGGACGGCGTGGACGAGCATGGCGCCGCCGGCGGCGAAGTCGCCGAGCAGGTTGGCGGGCGGGGTGGGCGGGGCGCCGCGGCGGCCGAGCAGGGCGAGCACGCCCGAGACGGCGAGGTAGTTGATGTCGTGGCCGGCCATGGCGGCGAAGCGGCCGTCGCGCCGGAAGCCCGTCAGCCGGGCGTAGACGAGCCGCGGGTTCCGCCGCAGCAGCTCGGCCGGCCCCAGCGACAGCGCCTCGAGCACGCCCGGGCGGAACGGGTCGATGAGCACGTCGGCCCGCGTCGCCAGCGCCCGCACCAGCGCCGCGCCGCGCCCGTTCTTGAGGTCGACCGCCACCGACCTCTTGTGCCGCGTCAGCAGGTCGCCCGCCGGAGGCGCCGGCGCGCCCGACGACGAGGGCCGGTCGATGCGCAGGACCGAGGCGCCCGCGTCGGCCAGCATCAGGCCGGCGAAAGGGCCTAGAGGGGTTGGTTAGCGGGCTTTTTTTTTTTTTGCAATTCCTTGTTCTATAATTGAAAGGAAAGAAGAAGAAAAAAAAAAGAGAAGAAGAGGAAGAGAGAAGGGAAAGGGGGGGGGGGGAGGAAGGCAGAGTTCCCTTACCAGGGGCCAAGCCGGCAAATTCAATGACTCGGATGCCCTGCAGGGGAGGTTGCCCGGACATTGCGCGCGCGCGCGCGAGAGAGAGAAAGCTCCAGGTTGGGATGGAGAAGGAGAGTTCGTGGCAGTGGAAAGAAAGTATCGAGTCGATGAAGCACTAATGAAGGCTCCCTGAGTTGATTTCCTCAGTTGATTCTCTCCAAGTTTGCATCGTAATTATTATCAAAGTCCCACTCCCGGCGGCTTCCCGAGGTGCTTTGGTGTTCCTCGGCCTCTGGTAATTCTCCGCTGCATGCTTGTCCCTTTCCCGATGCGGTCGTGTTTTCACTGTATTACAGTAGTGTGTTCGTGCGGAGAAGTGGATATACTGTGTAAGTGTTGGGAGGGGGGGATGGACCTGGTCTCGGATATTTGTTAGATCTGGAATACCTTCCTTAGAGAGAGCAAACCGACATCCAAAGAACGCGAAAGTGCAGACTAGTGTGAGTACCTACGTACTGCACGTGTATATACCTATATATATATATATATATATATATATATACATGTATATATATATACATATAAAAGTATGATGTAAGTAAGCATGTACTGTGGTAGGGAGCCAAAGTTTCACCCCCTGCCCAGGTACCGACCAGGGCTCTCTCGGAAAAACCTCTTGTGCCTCTACCACCAGTTTTTCCCGCCTGCGCCTGCCTGTCAGGCCCCCTGTTGATACCCAGACAGGGGGTCAACCTTACCCATCATACGTAGTACAATACATGTATGGACATGCGTGGATTTACATCTATATGGGCAGTAGGCACATCCCGACCGGCAAAGTCAGCGCGACGTTGCCATTGCCGATAGAGGCGCCTGCTTCACGTTTGCGCTGACCCCCGGCTCAATGCCATCCAATATCTCCATCAACTCGTCCCAGACTCTCTTCTGCACCACCTTGCCCTCCTTCGACAGGACGAAGGGGCTAGGGTCGTCCACCTTGCCGCAGTCGACGTACTTGCCGTGGGTCTTGCGTCCGCCGGCGGCGGCGGCCAGCAGCGCCCTCGCGCCCTGCTCGCTGGTGTGGCCGAGGACGAAGGTGAGAATGGCCAGGAAGAACTGGCCGATGAGGAAGACGTTTCTGAACAGGCTCGACTTGCACAGCCCGGGGTTCGCCGCGTTGACCACGATGGGGCTGGCGCCGGCACTGGCGGCGTCCAGCTGAGCGGCAAGCTCCTGCATGATGAGGATGTCGAGCAGCTTGGTGGTCATGTAGCGTTCCTGCAGAGCGCCGCCGGGGCGGAAGGCCTCGAAGATGCGCGGCTGGTTTTTCTCGACGAACCTGGTCTGCGGTAACACGTGTTAGCCAACCGACGAGGCAGAGCAATCGTGCGGTGGTGTCCGCCCCCCCCCCGGGCACAGATGTGCTTACCCAGAAATGACCCTCGCTCCCCACGACCGTGACGGCCGGCTCGACGTTGAACTTTGCCGCCGTCCTCTTCATGAGCGGCAGCAGCATCAGGACCATCAGGAAGGTCGAGATGACGTTGGTCGTCACCTGCATCTCGTAGCCCTCGGCCATCCCGGCCGGGGTGATGGAGAGCATGGCCGCGTTCTCGAGCAGCACGTCCAGCCTCTCGAGCTCGCTCTCGGCACGCCGGCAGAAGGCACGCACGCTGTCGAACGAGCACAGGTCGAGCGGCCACACCTCGATCGCGGTGGAGGTGGCGACGGAGGACTCGATGTCGGCCTTGGCGGCCTCGCCGCGCTCCGTGCTCCGGCAGGCGAGGATGAGGCGGGCGGCGCCGAGGCGGGCAAAGTGGCGGGCAGCCTCGAGGCCCAGGCCGCCATTGGCGCCGGTGACGATGACGGTGCAGCCGGCGTACGACTTGGTCGGGACGGGGAGGGGGCGCAGCTGGGCCTGCAGGAAGTGCCAGGCTGCGGTAATCCTGCCCCAAGTCAGTACCAATTCGAACATGAGCCACCGGCTGACTTACGGGTTAATCATCCTGGAAAGCTTATGAAGGGATGCTCAGATGCTCAGCCTCCTATCCGTCTAACAAGTCCGTTGTCGAAAGGCGACGCGACTAGGAAAGTGAACGGAGATGACGATCTGTTTTCAAAACTTCCGAGTTAAAAAAAGAAAATGGAAAGAAATAAAAAAATAAACATTAATTTACAATGACTGTCCGTTTGCTAGCGGATCTATACACCAAGTAAAAAAAGAGGCCATCAAGGACTTTTTTTAATGAACATTCACAGTTTAGTTGCAGGTGTGTACTGCAGTATGCACCAAGTCGACCAGTCGCGAATACTAGTTATGGCCTAATCACTTCGTACCCTAACCCAGGTAGAGAGTCTCCCTGACGGAATACCAGGTACTGTACGGATTAGTTACTAGTACTCCGTACAGTCTGTAACTGTACAAGTCCCCTTGCATCATTACCAATCAGCAGCCAAAAAAAGTCGCGGGGGAAATCGGCCTTTCGAGCTTGTCCGATTCGCCTCGCCTCTGCCCGAGTCCTTTCCGTCAACATCAACCGCAGCTCGCACGATCAAGATGTTTTCGCGAACGGTGTTCTCGAGGGTAAGTAATTAGCTCCGTTGACGATGGGCTCCTACGATGGGCTTCTTGGCAACGTCAAATGAAATCAATCCAGTCAGTTACTGACCTCGAAAACTAAACCTCTTTGCAGGTAGCCCGGCAGACAGCCCTGTCGGCGATCCGCCCTGCCGCAACTCCCGTCAAGCCGTCCCCATTCCTCCTCTCGGTCGCCGCCCAGCGCCGCCTCCTCTCCGATGCCGTCCGCCAGGCCATCGATAAGGCCGTAGCCTCCGCCCCGGTGGTCCTCTTCATGAAGGGAACCCCGGAGACGCCCCAGTGCGGTTTCTCGAGGGCGAGCATCCAGGTGCTGGGCCTGCAGGGCGTGGACCCGGAAAAGTTTGCGGCCTACAACGTGCTGGAGGATCCAGAACTGAGGCAAGGTGCGCACTTGTTCTTTTTTTTTCTTTTTCTTTTTTTTTTTTTTTTTTTTTTTTTTTTTTTTTTTTTTTTTGCGGCACAGCAATGGTTTCAAAGAGAACAAAGAGGGCGCTGACGGAGTGAGGCAGGCATCAAGGAGTACTCGGACTGGCCGACCATCCCCCAGCTCTACGTCGACAAGGAGTTTGTCGGCGGCTGCGACATCATCGTGTCGATGCACCAGAGCGGGGAGCTGGCGAAGTTGCTGGAGGAGAAGGGAGTCCTAGTCAAGGATCATAAGGAGCCGGCCGAGGGCGAGAAGAAGGAGTAAACCAACGCACGCACACACACGCACACACACACACACACATACACACACGCACGCACGCACGCACGCACGCAAACAAGACGGCTCTCTTGCTGCGCCAGCTTTGTACAGTACATTTCCAAAGAGACGATACCATGGCACGTCGAGATAACTGTAACATTTTTTTTCTCCTCCCGTTTATTATGGTGGTATCTTTCGTTTAAACCTCTTCCCCTACGCCGGATACGCCGCCCCGTCGCCCCTCATATCGCTGCCCGCCGACCACACCCCCGTGCCGTCGACGGGGTCGACCGTCCAGCGGATGATCTGGCCGCGGCCAAACATCTGCCTGCCCATGCCGCCCCAGCCGCCGAGGACCTCGACCGGGTGGCCGAGCTCGCGCAGGCCGCGGATCGTCTCCTCGGGCATGCCGTCCTCGACGTAGACGACGCCGCCGTAGACGTCGCCGACGTCGGCCATGCCGGCGCCGATGCAGACGCGCGGCGCGTCGAGCGCCTGCTGCGGGCTCAGGCCGCCGACCAGCTGGCCCAGGAGCACCTGGACGTGGCCCTGGGGCTGCATGAAGCCGCCCATGACGCCGAAGACGGAGTGCAGCGACGACGACGACGACGACGACGACGACGACGACCCGCCGCCGTCGGCGTCAGCCTCGGCCGCCAGGTTGGTGACGAGCCCCGGGATGATGGTGTGGTAGGGCCGCTTGCGCGGCGCCAGCACGTTGGGGTGGCGCGGGTCGAGGCTGAAGTTGGCGCCGCGGTTCTGCAGCGTGAAGCCGCAGCCGCGCGGGATCGCGGCCGAGCCGAAGCCGGTGTAGTTGGAGTTGATGAAGGAGATGGCGTTGCCCTGCGCGTCCGCCACGGCGAAGTAGACCGTGTCGCTGCTGCGGAGCGCCGGCGACGGGAACGGGTTGCCGTGGCTCAGGTTCGCCGCCGCCCGGCCCGGGTCGAACAGCCGCGCCCGCTCGGCCAGGTACTCGGGCGAGAGCAGCGCCGCGGTCGGCGGCGCCCGGTCGCTGTGCGGGTCCGTCACGAACCAGTGCGCGTCCGCGAACGCGATCCGGAGCGCCTCGATGATGACGTGCAGGTACGCCGCCGTGTTGTGGTCCGCCGGCGTGAAGGTCGGGATCTTGCCCGCCTTCTCGAGCTCCTGGATGATGCCGAGCGCCATGAGCGCCACGATCCCCTGCCCGTTGGGCGGATGTTCCCACACCTCGACGCCCCCGGCGCCAGCGCTCTGGGAGGAGGAGGAGGAGGAGGAGGAGGCGAGCCCCTGCCCGGTGAACTTGAGCGAGATGGGTTCGACCGGCTCGCTGCCCTGCTCCAGGTGGTGCTCGAGGTCGGCGAGCTCGAGGTGCCCGCCGCGGTCCCGGACCACCCGCACGATCTCCTCGGCGATGCGGCCCGTGTAGAAGCCTTTCTTGCCCTCGGCCGCGAGGGTGCGGAACGTGCGGGCCAGGTTGGGCATCTTCATGATGTCCCCTGCCCGAGGGGCCCGGACCCCGTCAGGGGCTGACGGGTCCGCCTTGAGCATCTCGGCAAAGTTTGGCGATGCCTTGCGCAGCTGCTCCTCGCCGCGCCCCCACTATTCGGAGAAGTCAGCTTTCAACAACACAGTCGAGATGGAGAGGGAAAAAAAAAGGGGGGGAGGGAAGAAAGGAAGGGAGGGGAGGGGAGGGGAAGGAGGAAGACAAAAAAGAACCAAAGTAAAAATAAAAAAAATCATGTTTTAAAACAAGTTCAGAACGGGACCGGTAGAAAACCTACATGAAAGGCGGCATCTTCCGACACGGGGAATCCCTTCTCGCCCAGCTCGATGGCCGGCGCCAGGATCTGCTCCAGAGTCAACTTGCCGCTGCCGAAGCGCTCCACCGTATCGACCCATCCGGCCGCGGCGCCCGGCACGGTGACGGCGTGGATGCTGCTCAAGGGGATCCGGCCGACCTCGTCGTCGGCCAGCCCCAGGTCCCTGCGGACCGTCTCGAGCGTGCACTTGCCGCCGGACCTCCCGGACCCGTTGAGCGCCGATACCTTGCCCGTCTTGGCGTCGTAGTACAGGCAGAACATGTCGCCGCCGATGCCCGTCGACGTCGGCTCCGTCATGTTGAGGCCGGCGGCTTGGTCGTCGTCGTCGTCGTCAGTCCAGTCCGCGCTGCTGAACCACACGATGCTCGTGGGGAAAGATGGAGAAAAAAAAAAAAAAAAAGAGGAGGGAGGGGAGGATTACTACTACATACCCACTGCCACAGCTGCGTCCTGCGATCATTGATTGCAATGATAAGGGGGCTCTTGCTTAGCCCAATGCGTCTCGACACAAGTCTTCCACAGGTAGGCCCGAATCCGATCAAGACACAGACACACTTACAGCAGCATTCCCGCCGGCATTGAGGATGGCGATGCCGCACTTGGCCGCCAGCGGCTGGGTGCACGCCACCATGCCCGTGGTGCTGTGCACCACGCTCCTCCGGCTGGGCCATTTCATAAACTCGCCGCTCGGCGGCGGGTATACGGACGACGTAGGGAGGGGCATGGCGGGTCCGAGCGGGAGAAGGTGGGTGCTGGTAACGAAAGCGGCCGTCTCTGGTCTTGAACGTGGCGAAGTTGCGAGAGGGAGCGAGGAAGAAAGTGTTACGTATTACGTGTGTATGTGTGTATATGTGTGTATGTGACAACACTGGGCGCCGTTGAACAACTGAGGTCAAGTCCCCTCTATATATATATGCATTTCAAGTCCACGTATCCAACTCTTTTGACATCTCCAGAGTATGCAAAACGACGGCTCGCCCGACATCCGGCCGCTCGGCATATCCCTGTGGCCCCGGTGCTTCCCCTCCCCCTCCTTTTTCGCCTCTGCTTGTACACTAGAGACGCGGGGGGAGGAGGGGCACGCCGAGAGCCGGGGCGGGTTTGCTTCTGTTTACGTACACTAGTCTAGCACGAGCCGGGGAGTGGGGATGAGGCGGGTATGTAATCCGTACGTCCATAGTAGGGACGATGGCGTGTTGCAGCGGTTTCATCCATAGTTACTCCGTACATAGTACTTTGTTACTTGTATGTATGCACAGTACGGATTACATACCTTACATCCGAACGTTACCACAAGCGCCCCGAATCAGGCCGGCCAGGCACGTCATGACACCATCCGGGTCAAGGTTCACAGCCCCACCCGGCACAATGCTGCACTGTCCCCGGCGGGAACGTTCACGTCTATTTGGCTCGACTCTCCGAGCTCATCCACCACTGCCGGGATGGTTATCTACTACGCCGCCGCGGCTTGCCCCGTTGCCAGGAGCATGAACGTCATGCCGCCTCCGTGCCAGCTTTCTCCGCCTTCTCCGCCTTCTCCTTGGCCTTCTGCGCCTTCTTGGCCTCGATCTGCTTCTGTTTCTCCAGCTTCTTGAGCTGGTTCTTGGTCAACTTGCCTTCCCCTTCCGGGGTCGCATCACCGCCGTTTCCGTTTTCAACCTTGGGAACAACCAGGGGCGCGCGCGGGTTGCCTCTCCACCGGAGCGGCCGCCTCTCCATGAACAGCTTGACCGTCTCGTCGTCCACCTTGGCTCTCCTCTCCTGAAACGCGGCAACATACTTCTGGAGCTCCCGGATGCAGATGGCCTTCAGTTCGCCAGTCAACATCCTCCCGCTCTCATATTCCACCTTGATCCTCTCGAGCTCTTCGTCATCCTCGAGGAAGAAGCGGAGGTATTGGTAAGCCACATCGACGCTTGTGTCACCTCCGTATTGGCGGTGTTCCTCCTGCGACACCTTGCCGCCGGAGAAGGCATATTTGTTGATCTTGGTCTTGATCTGATTGGGAGTGTCTTTCAAGAAGACTTTTACGCCGTCAGCGCACAGTCGTGGGTCCCAGAGCCTCGGTTCACTTACTCGCTGACTCATCGATAGACGCCGACATCTAGGCACGGTGTCAGCACAACTTGGGTCTCCAGGAGAAGCTCGGGGCGTACCTTGGTCCCGGGCCCCTGAAGAGCCGGCAGGAAGAGCGCGTGGATGAGGGATGGCTTGGCGTAGGGCTTCCCCTGGTACTTCAACCTTGCCGACACATCGCGCGTCATGCGGAAGTCTGTGCTGGTTAGTCAAAACGCAAAGCTTGGCTCCAATAGCGGTTTGAGGTCCTCACATCTAATACTCGTCAGCACAGCCATTCGGGGTGGGGTGGGGGGGTTCACGCTTGCTAATTCGGGTGTCACTTACGGGTCTTGGTCAATAGCGCATGGACTTCAACCTTGTTAGTCTTGTCAGAATAAGAATAAGATCCTTTCGGGGGTCTTACATGAGCGCCGGTATCCCGACGGTCTTAGACTCGTCATCACCGAAAATATGCGGGAACGAGGAAGCCCAGCTGGTTGCGCCTACGCTGCCATTAGACGCTTCTCCTTGCCAGGGGAGCTGGCTGGGTTACCACGCACCCTGGATGCTGCCGAAGTGGATCCGCCCGATGTTGGTGCTGTCGTTGAAGCCAAAGATGGCGCGGGCTTGGTTGAGGGTGATGTGCTTTGACAGGCGGACAATGTTCCTGTAGAAGGCACCCCCGACATAGTCGAACTGTGAACTCGGGTCAGTCTCCTTGGTCCTTGGCACCATGCCCTCTGTGCTTACATCAGAGAAGATGAATGTCTTGGCCGGGTCAAAACCAATGGCAATGATGTCCTTTGCGTTATTGGTGCAATAGCCCTGAACCTCCTCAATCGTTTTCTTCTCGGAGAACAGATACCTGGGACCTTCGTTAGTCGAACGCTTCATACCCGCCACGAGGCCCTTGAGCTTACTTCTCGTCATCCGTCATCATGATAATGAGCTTCGTAACGTTAGCCTTGCCCTGGACGGATTCTTGGCCCATCCGAACCAACGTACGGGGACATCAAAGGTATCCTGGAGCCCTGTATCGGTCGCGTTAGCCCCTGCCTCACACGGCCTCCAGAGTCTACCACCCCGGGGTCCCCAACAACTGGCACTCTGGTGCGGTGATGGTTTTGTGCGTACACTTGGTGAACTCGAACGGGATCGTGTGCCCGACGTGGACGCTGTCGGACGAGGGCCCCCGACCGGTGTAGAGGAAGAAGGGCTCGCCGCGCTCGTAGCGGTCGAGGATGAGCTCAAAGTCCCTGTGAGAAAAGACGATGCCTCGTCGGAGGAAGTGGTGCGGGCGCTTGCCGGTCACGCGCTCGAAGCGGGCAAGCAGCTCGTCGTCGATCTTCTTGGTGCCAAACTCGTCGATCAACTTGTTGTAGTCGATGGCCTTGACCACGCCGTCCTCGCCAACTTCGCCCGAGACCTGTTATAAGAAAACGGCATCAGGCTCTGTCAGATGCTCAAGTTCCCCGCCAGCTCGCCCGCAGGAGATCACCAACATTGTAGGGGTCGACGGTCTGCTTGCTCGGCTTCTGCACGTTCTCGGAAATTGGCGACTCGTCAAGGGCCGCGGCGTTGACATCCGTCGCCATGGTCAAGATTCGTCTTGTAGTCTCGTTCGGAAACCGAATTGCGGCAATCTCGGGCTCTGGAGGCTCTCGTACCTGAAGAAGGGTCCACGGCGTGAACTGGTGAGTCAAGGGCGTGAACGGGGAAAGCAAGCGCTGCAAGTACGGATATTCCGTTAATAACTGCCCGCATGGTGGGGGAGGGGCACTTAGTTACAGGGTCTTGGCGTGCCGGGGGGAGGGAGGCGGGCACTGGCGGCAGAATCATGCCCGCCGAGAGAAATTCCCCAGGGGTCCTTTCCGCCCTGCGGCTGCGGGGAGGATGCGACGATTCCACAATCCGATGTTCTCCTGCGCCGATGCTTGTCCTGCGACAGCACCCGGCGCCTCGCGACCATGTTGGCAGCACCATGGGTGTGCCGTAGCTGTGTGCGGTCCTTGAGACGCGCCGGCTTCATCCATTTCGTTCGACGAGCCAGCACAGGTACTACCGCTCTCTCCCGTCCCGTCCCGCGATCGCAGCCCAGTGTTCAATCCATTGACAGCGGCGTTGGCCAAGTAGACATTACGATCAAGCTCCCGCCCGCCCTTCTCGAACGCGCCCGGAGGCTCACGGCCGAGCACGACCAATTGAGCGCCGCATTGGAAAAAAACTTTGACCCAAAGAAGGCCAAGCGCGCCGGCGAGATCTCGAGGGTCGCCGAGGCGCTGAAGCAGTTCGAAAAGGCGAAGGCTGCCCTCAGCGAGCTCCAGGGCCTGCTCGAGTCAGACGATGCTGAGATGCGGGAGCTGGCGAGGGACGACCTCGAGGCCACCAACGCCCAGCTCGACGAGTCGTGCCACAACCTCTCGGCGGCCCTGACGCCCAAGCACCCGTTTGCCGACATGCCCTGCCTGCTCGAGGTACGGCCCGGCCCTGGCGGCACCGAGGGGCGCTTCTTCGCCGACACGATATTCCGCATGTACAAGGCATACTGCTCCAACAAGGGTTACCGCACACGAGTCGTGCAGTATGAG
The DNA here is from genome assembly GCF_042370625.1 of Thermothelomyces heterothallicus. Taxonomy (NCBI): domain Eukaryota; kingdom Fungi; phylum Ascomycota; class Sordariomycetes; order Sordariales; family Chaetomiaceae; genus Thermothelomyces; species Thermothelomyces heterothallicus. Next base: position 377,886 of record NW_027192570.1, on the reverse strand, counting down.
GCATCGGACAGCGACGGCTCCACGGGCTCCGAGGGAGAGATCCCTCTGCAAGAAGCCGTGCTGGAGGTCCAGGAACCGGGCGCCTACGGCATCTTCCGCGGTGAGGCGGGCATGCACCGCGTTCAGCGAGTGCCGGCCACGGAAAAGAGCGGCCGCACCCACACGAGCGCCGTCGCGGTTTGGGTGCTGCCTTCCTTTCCGGAGAACAGCACCTCGGAGTCGGAGGCCGACTGGGATAACCCCGAGAGCGACTTCTACGTCGACCCGAGCGAGGTGCGTAGCGAGAAGATGCGGGCCAGCGGTGCTGGCGGGCAACACGTCAACAAGACCGAGTCGGCCATCCGCCTGACCCACATTCCCACCGGCACGACGGTCAGCATGCAGGACTCGCGGTCGCAGCATCGCAATCGCGAGGCCGCCTGGCGCTTGTTGCGATCCAGGCTTGCTCAGCAGCGGCGCGAGGCCAGGGAGGAGGCGGCGCGCCAACTGCGCAGCAGCGTGCTGCCCAACTCCCAGATCACCCGGGGAGACAAGATCCGGACATACCAGTACCAGCAGGACCGGTGTACGGACCATAGGAGCGGGTTGAACACCCACAACCTTCCGGACGTCCTTCGGGGCGGCGAGACCCTGGAGAAGGTCATGAAGAGCGTCCAAACCTGGTTGATTAACAAAGACATCCAGGCGCTCATTGCCGACGAGGAAGCGGCTGCCAAATCCGGGAAGGGGAGCAAGTAAATGCTTTCCACTTCTCGTGTATTAACTCTGGAAACTTGTATAACTAACACAGGGAGGGAGCTAGTTAGATAATGGTATACCCCAATAGAATAGCAGTTGTATCAAAATCATATTTTCCCCTATCTGCATCTTATTAGCGGTAATAGGACGCCATTTCTGGTTTCCCACAACACCCTGAGAAGTCTCCCGCAAGATGTTGAGGTTGATGTTGCGGGACCGGTGGAGCTCGGCATTTTGAAGAAGCGGAGTCACTAATACAGATTACTGTAATAAAGACATTGGAGGTTACACTACCGACCTGATTGTTACTCGTGGATGTACGGATTAATACCGACCTGCAACCCACTCCTGTCCCCCAAGGGGCTTTGGCCCAATCAGGGCTCGAGTCTAGCTCTCGCACCTCCCTATTCCGGCACAGCTTTCGAACGCCTTCTTGGCACTGGCAAGGACCCGGCACCTTCTCTCCCCGTCTAGCTGCCGCTAGGGATCGGCGCGATCCATTCATTCGCTCTCTGCGCAATCTCGGGGGAGTACTCCCCTTCAAGGCTGCATGTCGAGGCCCTGGATCAAGACCTTTGTTTGCGAACCCACCATTCAGTCCCTCGGTTAGCAAAGAACCAAAAAGAAACAAGACAGAAAAACAGGGAAGCAAGCAGGCATGGCTCACCCTCTTGCGCCAAAGGCAAGTACAAATCTGTGTACATACATACAAGTACAGGTTATGCAATACTTACTTGGTCATGTCTGAATACAACTATGGCCGGATCCACGGCTCCTCCGGTTGCCCCGTCGCATTACTAGCACCGGGCACTGCTCATCCACACAGCTTCCCGGACGGGTAGGTGCAGAGCCCAAACCCCTCTCAAGGCCTGCAAGCCTGCTATCGCACCTGCCTGCTGGTGGCTCACCTTGCTGAGCCCACCTTCTGATTCCCATTGGGCCTGCCTCCAGTTCCTCTCCGATTGCCATTCGACCATGTTGTGGTACCCTGCTCCCCCCGGGCTGCCCCATCCATGCCCGTCTTGCTTGAGGATGGGGACAAGAACCGCAGGGGTTGGTGGAGTTGATGCGCTAGGTTGACCCGAGGTCGCTGTCGTTACAAAGTATAACATTTGGGGTCCTTTCCCGCCCCCACGACAAGGCGCCGCTCGAGTTCGCAGCAGCACAACCGACACACCTCCTCCTCCGGCCCTCCGTCAAGATGCTGTGGACGACCCTTCTCTCGGCCCTCCTCCTGACGGGGACGGCCGAAGCCGCCGGGCGCAGCATAGCGCATGCTGGGAAACGCCATGTCGAGCACGCCGCGAAGAGGGCGAAGCCCATCATGCCGGCGGGCCGTTATCAACCCGTGATCGAGCGGGAAGAGAAGGCGCCCAAGTTCCTGACCCCGAAGACAGAGAGTGGGTGCCCCAGTTTGGTGGGGGGATGCCCGATTGGGTTGGAAGACGCTGCTAACTGGCAATCCTAGAATTTGCCGTCGACGGGAAGGGCATCCCGGACGTCGACTTCGACGTCGGCGAGTCCTATGCCGGCCTGCTGCCCCTCAGCAGCGACCCCAACGACGACAAGAACCTGTTTTTCTGGTTCTTCCCCTCGACCAACCCAGCGGCCGAGAAGGAGATCCTCATCTGGCTCAATGGCGGTGTAAGTCCTGCCCCGCGTAAGCCGTCCATCCCAGCACGCCTTCGCTGACCGTTGAGAAAAATACAAAAACATAAAGCCCGGCTGCTCGTCCTTTGAGGGATTGCTGCAGGAGAACGGCCCGTTCCTGTGGCAGTATGGCACCTACAAGCCGGTTCAGAACCCGTGGAGCTGGCACACCCTGACCAACATCGTCTACGTCGAGCAGCCCGTCGGCACTGGCTTCACCACGGGCACGCCCACCATCACTAACGAGGAGGAGCTCGCGGCCGAATTCATGGGCTTCTGGAAGAACTTTGTCGACACCTTTGGCCTGCACGGCTACAAGGTGTACATTGCCGGAGAGTCTTACGCGTACGCTTGCTCTCCACCCTTTTCCTCTCTCGCTGCTCGTTTCCGGAACTCAACGCTGACTCTGTCCAGCGGCTACTACTGCCCCTACATCGCCGCCGCCTTCCTCGACGAGGAGGACAAGACGTACTACGACATGTCTGGCATGACCATCTACAACCCCTCTCTCGCCCCCGACGAGATCCAAGAGCCCATCCCGGTCGTGGCCTTCACCGAGTACTGGAGCGGCCTCTTCCCCTTCAACGACACCTTCCGCGCCGACATCAAGCGCCGCGAGAAGGAGTGCGGCTACGCCGACTTCCTGGCCGAGTATCTCGTCTACCCGCCCAAGGGGCCCCTGCCGTCCCGCCTGCCGGGCACCCACCCGGACGGCACCACGCGTGAGGAGTGCTGGAACATCTACTGGGACATCTTCGACGCCATCTCCGTCCTCAATCCCTGCTTCGACATCTACCAGGTCGCCACGACTTGCCCCCTCCTCTGGGACGTCCTCGGTTTCCCGGGATCGATGCCGTACCTGCCCGAGGGCACCAAGGTCTACTTCGACCGCGAGGACGTCAAGCGCGCCATCCACGCCCCCGTCAACGCCACCTGGGAAGAGTGCTCGTCCCGCGACGTCTTCGTCAACGGCACGGACCACTCGGTGCCCTCGACCGTTCGGGCGCTCCCGCGCGTCATCGACGGCACCAAGAACGTCATTATCGGCCACAGCGCCCTCGACATGATCCTGCTCGCCAACGGCACCCTGCTGGCCCTGCAGAACATGACCTGGGGCGGCAAGCGCGGCTTCCAGAGCCGGCCCGACCAACCCTTCTACGTGCCCCTCAACAACATCACCACCCTGTCCACCCTGGCCGCCGCCGGCGTCTTCGGCAGCCTCGTGTCGGAGCGCGGCCTGACGTACGTGGGCGTCGACCTGGCCGGGCACATGGTGCCCCAGTACGCCCCCTCGGCCGCCTACAGGCACGTCGAGTACATGCTGGGCCGCGTGGACTGCATGAACTGCACCAAGCCGTTCACCACGGATCCCTTCACGCCACAGAGTAAAGGGAAGCTGGGCAAGGGCACAGCGCCGCAGGGCTGGAGCAATGCGAGTGGACACGGGAAGGGTAAGGGTCCAAGAAGGATTAGAGCCTAGAGGGGGGAGGGGCGGTCGCTAGAGAGCTGATACTTCATAGAGAAATTTAATCAGTACTGAAACCATAAGAAAACCGGCTTCGAATTTAATGGCGGGTAGGTAATGACTGTGATCCTAACTTGTCCAATCCAGCCCTCCTCCGCCTGTCATGTCCCTTCGCCAGTCCGTACATCAGTCCTAGTGACCGACGCTACAACGCTATCATACAACAAGCACAGCAGAGAGTGGAATTAGGCAACATGCCTCCCGTCTTACCAAGACCTCCGGTAGTTTTGGTTTTTTTTTTCCGTCCTTCCAGCCTTGGTGGTCATGAGCGTAGCCCCTTCGTAAAAATAATGTCCGTTGATATCAAAACAAGTTTCCGTACGCTGTGCTCGAGAACTAGATAAAACAGGGTGAAAGGGGTGGGGAAAAAGTACAACACGGGAGCAGCCGATGGCTGGCTTCCCTCTGAGAAGCCCGCCTTGCCTTGTCGGTGTTGGCGGGGGGGAAAGTGAGAATTGAGGAGGAGTGAAAAGATGTCGATTCATCGAGCCCGCTAAACAGCGGGATCTTGCGCAGACGGCCGACAATATGGCGACGACGCGAGCCAGGGGTGTAAGCTAGCTCAACTCGGGAGCGCGGCGAGACAGACAACCGACGAGACCGAGCTGTCGGGTGAAACAGAGATTCGACTGCTTGCCGAGTAAGAACGAGGCATCACGACCGAAGGCGGCGCCGCTCAATGCGCCCGCTCCATCGCGCGCTGGCTCGCCATCTTGCGCAGCTCGAGCACGCCCATGATGCCCGTCTGGCGCAGTCTCTCCAGGATCATGCGCATGCCCTCGCGGCTCTTGCCGAGCTGGTCCTGCGTCTTGGTCGACGCGAGCGTCTCGATGCTGCGCTGGATGCCGCGCGCGCCCAGCCGCGCAAAGAAGCCGCTGCCCCCCTCGCTCACGGCCGCCTCCGCCTGCGCCTGCGCCTGGCCCAGCCGGTCCCGGATGCGCTCGCCCAACCGGGAGCGGAACACGACCCTGGTCTCCACGTCCGTGCTGTCCGCCGCCGCTGCTGCCGCCGCCGCCGCCGCCGCCTTGTTCTTGGGCACCGTGTAGAGCTGCCGCTCCACGACGGACAGCACGCCGACGAAGTTGAGGTTCCGGCTCTCGGTCGCCATCCACCCCTCCCGCATGTCCACGACGCTCGTCTCGAGAATGTACGACGCCTTGTCCGACGTGCCGCCCGTTAGGGTTGAAGGCAGGAGCTTCATGACGCTCGGCGGCAGGCGCGACTTCTTCAGGTGTATCCGTGTCGTGTGCAGGCGTCCCGTCTCCGGGTCGACGTGCGAGTCGATGGTGTCGGTGCTGAGCACATGGTTGGCGAATGGATTAAGCTGCGGGGAGCAGTAGCGGAGAAAGAAGGCGAGGGTGACGGTCGGGAAGGGGTGAGAGTAGGTGTGGTTGGTGGTGTGCGTGAGGACCATGGTGTCTGCTTCGCCTTCCGAGTTTTGAAATGGTTCAAGCCGACCGCATGGGATTCCGGAGCTGGCGATGAAAGGTAAGGTAGGGGAGGAGGAGGGGGGGGGTGATTGTGTGGTTGTGAGGCCGAGGAGCTTGGATCCTGGCTTTGGCGCGGGGGAGGCGAAGGGTCGTGTTACACAGGCTCGATTGGGTGGAATTGAGGAACAATGCGACGACGGCGTGGGTAATGCGGAGGCGGTTCGTGCGAGACGCGTAGCCCACGATTGAATGGGTTACAGCTTGGACATCGATCGTTGCGGTTCCGCGTAGAAAGTGCCCCCGTCAATCTCTTCTTCCTTGATTCGGGAGCGTTCTCGGGAAAAGAGCGTGCTCCGGAGAAAAAGTTCGCTCGGGATATCCCGAATTGATGAAACACACTGGTGTGGCAGCCAGGAGGGATGAGATCAAATAAGCCTCTGCATCAACCTGATTGAGGAGTGTCCCGGAGGAATCGGGTGGCCAAACAGCCAACAAGAGGGGGGACGCAACTCTGACGATCATGAGCTAAGGTGCAGAGCTTCTGCTGCAACTTTTTGGGCAAGCCGCGTATAAGGAAACCAGCCGAGATGCACCGTCACGAGATCATCGGCAGAGACTCCGCCTCCTAACCGTCCGCTTGGTTTTCTCTATAATAACCTCTTAATACCACAAGCCCTGATTGTTATTAAAGCCATTATTCGATATATACTATAGAGTACATGATGTATGACATCTTTTTCCCCGTTCACATTGGAATTATTAAGCTCTGGTCAAGTTTCTTATTGCTCAAGAGATAGTACTGGAGGTCGCTCAGGTTATAAAGTAATGTGGGGCTGGAGAGCTTCCCTCGGGTTCTCTACGATGCTGCCTTAACCAAGCCACATCCGATCAGGCCGCAACTGAATCTGTACGGAGTAACTTAAGCTGCTTAGTCACCAAGGCCAGCCACATTGGCTGACCAAGTACTTCTTTCAACAGGCCGCCCCTCGATCTTCGCAGGCAAACTCACTTCCTCTTCCCATTTTCTTCCTCATTTCGCACAAACGTCGCTCGGCACCCGATCGCGCCGAACACCAGCATCGCGTCTCCTGGATAGCCCTTCTAGGGGCTTTTTCCGAACGAAGACTGTAGATGCACTTTTTGATTTCGTTTTCGCCACCGCAGATCGAACAAAGACGAATCGAGAGAGCGACTCGCAGAAGTACGCACGACATTCGAGACTCGAACCTGATCCATTGCAGATCGTCGTGGCCCTCACACTAAAAGCCCATTTACCAACTGCATCCAGCAACATTTGTCCCCGAATCCTCGCTCAAAGGTGTCTCTGAATTGCTGGCCGTGGAAGTGGTGCTATTCAGGAGGGGATCAATTGCGATTCTCTATTGACCAGTTTTTCAATAGACACAGAGGTTTCGCAAGGGGTCTTTGTATTGCAATTTTCTTTTCCTTAACCTCCATTCATAAAGCGCTTTTTGTCTCGCCTTGAGAACAAATCAAAATTGAACTCTTGAGTTGAAGAGACGAGCACACCTGTGGCCGTGGGAATCTCTCCAAAAGATCAAGAAAGACATCACTTTCTCTCTGTTCACGTTGTGCGAAACAGGCCTCGAGAGCACCTAATCTCACGTACAGTCCCAAGTGCGGACGCGCTGCTTCCTCCGGCAAGCTTCAACACCCCCGCGCACTCCAGCAACATCTCCCAGTATAGCGCACGTTCGATACCATCAACATGTCGTCCTCAGTCTTTTTCAAGTTCAAATCTCAAAAGGAGCCCACTCGCGTGGAGTTCGACGGCACAGGCATTTCTGTCTTTGAATTGAAGCGTGAAATCATCCTACGGAGCGGACTCGGCGATGGAACCGACTTCGACCTCGTGATATGTGCCGATGAGGGCATGAAGGAGGGTACGTATTCCAGCCGTCTTTACTCATGTTGCGATTTGTTTGACGTGCTGACAACTGCGTAGTATACGATGATGATACGACCATCATCCCCCGGTCAACTACGGTCATTGCCCGACGTATGCCCCCCAAGGTCCCCGGTAGAGGAGGGGCTGCCCGCTATGTGTCTGGCAAGATGCCAGTACACGCAAAGAACTCGTCACGGCGGGAGCAAATTGTGAAACCCGCCACCAAGGCACAGTCCAATACCCTGGCGCAACTTAGCAGTGCGATGACAGAGGAGGAAAAGATGGCAGCAGTCTTTCAGGCACAGACTGAGAACTTTACTTCTCGAGAAGAGGAGATGGCCACGTACGTTCCCTTTAACCCGTCCATGGGATATCGAACGCTAACACAATGCAGCCAGCAATACGTAGCGAAGGGAGGCCCCAAGAAGCCAGCCAATGTCCCCGACCATGACCCTCCTCAGGGTTACATCTGCTATCGTTGTGGTGAGAAGGGGCACTGGATCCAGCTATGCCCAACGAACGACAACCCGGAGTACGACAACCGTCCGCGCGTCAAGAGAACTACGGGCATTCCCAGATCCTTCCTCAAAACGGTGGACAAGGCAACAGCTTTGGGCCAGAATGCCGACGGCAGTGAATCGAAGCCGCCTTCCGGCATCATGGTCAATGCGGACGGAGAGTTCGTGATTGCTGAGCCTGACAAGGCATCCTGGGAGCAGTTCCAGGCCAAGGCCAAGGCCAACCCTACCGCACAAAAGGCCGCTGCCGAGGGGGACAAAGATGTCCGGGAGCGAGGCTTGGAGTGCCCCATCGACAAGAAAATGTTCATAGAGCCAATGAAGACTCCATGTTGTGAGAAGACGTATTGCAATGATTGCATCACAAATGCTCTCATTGAGAGCGACTTCGTCTGCCCGGCGTGCAAAGCCGAGGGCGTCCTGATCGATGATCTAAAGACGGACGAAGGGGCTGTGGAGAAGATCAAGGAGTTTCTCGCTGAAAAGGATGGTAAGAAGGAAGGGCCTAAAAGTCCTGTGGAGTCGAAATCACCAGTTGCCACTGCTGCCGGAGATGAAACCGACAAGACCAACACGAGCAAAGCAAGATCGAAATCGCCGTCGCCGAAGCCCGCAGCCCCGGCCACCACACAAGCAAACCAGTCGTCGACCTCAACAGCGGGAATCGCCGCGTCGACACCCGCCACGGGCGAGAATCAACTTTCCAAGAAGCGGCCCGCCGATGACATTTTAGAGAACCCTAAAATCCCCAAGGCACCAAAGGCAATGCAGAAGGCACAGGAGCTTCAGCAGCAAAGCATGATGCCAATGATGAACGGGATGCCAAACATGGCAGGCGGCATGCCCGGTATGCCCGGCATGAACGGCATGATGCCCATGATGTACGGTGGCATGCCCATGATGGGCGGCAACTTTGGCCCCATGGGCGGGATGAACATGGCCATGATGAACCCCATGATGAACCCCATGATGGCTGGGCCCATGGGGGCCGGCTTCGGCGGCATGAACAACATGGGTGGTGGTGCGGGCGGATTCAACGGCAGCTGGGGCGGTCCCGGCGGCAACGGCGGCGCGAATATGGGCGGCGCTGCGCGGATGAACGGGATGGGGATGGGGATGGGGATGGGGATGGGGATGGGGATGGGTGGCGGATTCGGCGGCGGCGCTCAGCAACAACAGCAATTCCAGCAGTCGCAGCAGGGCCAAGGCCGAGCGCAACAGCAATTCGGGAACTACAACCACAACAATAATAACTACGGGTATCAGCCTACCGAGGAGGAAGACGCCTACTTCCGAAAGCCGGTGAATCCGCACCGGCATCAGAATCGGCAGCGCCGCATCCGGCCGAGCGATTACAGGGAACTCTGAGAGAGAGAGCGTATTTTCCGTATTCGCCTACGGTAGTACTTGGTTCTCTCGCCACCTTCGTATCTCGTACATATTTCGACACATGACCGGCTGTCGATTCTACCTGCACCATCGTATATAGCCATTCCGCGCCCTGGCTCATTGGGTATTTCGAACATCGTCGGGACATATCACATACGGGAGTTCACGTGGCGGTTCACTGGTCCATGTCGAAATGGCGTTCTTGTGTTCTACGTCAGTTGTGGAGCGAGATCATTACTATTGGGACAAGAGCGGAGGAGTCTTTGGCCCATTTAAAGGAGTTCATTGCATTTTTCACTTGGCGTCGGGGTTTTGGTGTTGGTTATGGCAGGGAACGGTTCATTGCTTGTTTCATTTCCAACATCTTGTTTTCTTTCACCAGCGATTGAGAAGTCGAACAGGATGCGCAGATGAGCGACCATGGCCAAGAATAGAAATTTTTCAGGAACGAGGGAAAGGGAGGGTAGGAGGAAAGGAGAGAGGGATTGGACGGCTTGGGAGAAGCGATACATTGAATCTATAACGTTGGGATCGTTCGCGGCCTGTTTGTTGGTTGCTTCTTCTGCTGTGGGCGTGTACATCTACCATGTCGATACGTAGCACTTATTACAGAGAGAAATGGAGGTGCATTGTTGGGCAAGCATCTATTGGTGAACCAAGAGTGTCTGCTTCCCCGAATCCTACGGTTGGAGTTATATTTCGTAGCTCTTGAATTCATGTGAAAGCAAACAGGAGTGCATATACTTTGTGCCTGCTGTACATACGCTCTGCGGCTTGCGTGCCCGTTGACGCCGCATCATAGAATGTGTAGTGGTATTAGTTCTGCAACTGACCGAAGACGCAGGAGGGTATCTCGGCCCGTCGCTGGGTTCTATTTTCTCCTCACTTGTCGCTTGCGCTCCTCTCACCTTCTGCTTTGGTCTTGGGCGCATCGCACTTTACGAAGGTGGCACGAAGGGCTTGATCAACATCTCGCTGAACTTCTCCAGCCGCTCCTTGCCTCTGACCTCCTCGACGAGCAGGGGCATCTTGACGACGTTGAACTCGTCGTACAGCTCCTCGATCTGGTCGAGGTACTTCTTCTGCATGCGGCGGCGGGCGGTGCACTGGTCGCAGTCGGAGCCCGGCTTGGGGAACAGCAGCTGGTTGACGACGATGCTGTGGGTGTCGATGCCGTAGCTGGCCAGCTCCTGGATCATGCGCTCCGTCTCGTAGAGCGAGAGGAACTCGGGGATGCAGACGCACACAAAGGTGGTCAGGCGCTCGTCCTTGAACTGCGCGTTGACCTCGGAGATGGTGGCGCGCAGGGACTCGAGCTTCTCCATCATCTCGCTCAGGTTCTGGCCGTTGGGGAGCGTGCCGTTGCTGCCGAGGAAGCCGTTGAGGAGGGGGCCGTATTGGTTGGAGAGCTGGGAGACCTTGGCGAGGGCCTTCTCGAGGACGGACGGGAACTGGAGGAAGCGGAGGGTGTGGCCTGTTGGTGCCGTGTCGAAGACGATGGTCTCGTAGGACAGGGACTTGACCTGCTTGAGAACCTCGGCGAAGGACATGGCTTCGTCGATGCCGGGGATCTGCGGATCGGCCATCTGATTAGTTCGGAATCGCGGCGGGCGCGCGGAGAATATTATATGGGAGGTGGGAAGGGAAGGGAAGGGAAGGGAAAGGCAGCGGTGCTTACGGCAAAGGCAAGGTCTTGCATCATGCCGCCCATGCCGCCCATGTCGGCCCCGGCGTCACCATCAGCCTGCCCCGCTAGCAGATCCTGGATGCTGCCGTTGGGGTCGATCTCCATGGCGCTCAGGTTATCGAAGCCGTCGACGAGGCGGGCCTCCTTGCCAAACTTTTGGCTGAAGGCGTCACTCAAGTTGTGGGCCGGGTCGGTCGAGATGAGCAGCACGGAGCGGCGAACTTTGGCCAACTGAATGGCGAGCGAGCAGGATGTCGTCGTCTTGCCCACACCGCCCTTGCCGCCGACGAAGATCCAGCGGAGCGATCGCTGGTCGAGGATCGACTGCAGCGTCGGCTCCATGGCGTCGCCATCGTCGACGTTGACCAGCGCGGCGGACATGTTGCCTCCTCCCTCGGGTGGGTTGATCGGGTTCTACTCGAGATTCGGGGGGTCGCACAAGGGGAGGTCGAGGAACGAAAGTCGATGGTTCTTAGTCGCCTGTGGGGCGAAAATGTGAAGGCACGTCGTATGTTCGGTGTACGCTTTGCAGAGAGCGACAAGTCGTGGTGTTTGGCAGCAATGGTTGTTGATGCTGCCCTTGGAAACTGTTCGAAACGCAAAGTCACTTCAGGGTTCAGACGGTCTGTGTGCCTATGTGTGTGTGTGTGCGCGTGTGTGTGTGTGCGTGGTCTGGCCAGGCGCCGCAGCAACGTCACCGGGCGTGGTGGGGCAGTCGGACAGGGGCAGCAGAGGGGTTGGCGGGGTTCCTGTATCCACCTCTCCGGCCGATGTGCGGCTGTTCACGGTGACTACACTAGCACGCTGGGTACCCCTCAGCTGAACCTCTGTCTTGACACCAAGCCAGGGTTTGCGTAGCAGCGGAATGGCAGGTTTCACCTCCAATGGGACAGAGCTGAGAGACGTTTGACGTTTATTCGGAACCCTGGAAAGTGAACCAGTCCTGGGCCATGTTATGTTCAGCTCGCCGCACTCAGGCATACCAATAAATCAATTGGATTTCTCGTGATGCAGATCACCTGTGATGAGGATTCTCTGACCGCAGCTCTTTCTGACCAGAACATCAAAACGTCACCATCGATTTCAGGATTTGCGAGGTGGAATGACAGCGACGGTGCGCCATAGGAAGTCGATCGCTCAAATGTCGAACGTGGGGCTGAGAGTTCAAGGTTACCTTCACCTCAGCTAGCGTAGTGGGAAAGAGCGTGCTACAAAGCCAGGCAACGGGGCAGAAGACCGTGATTGCACCCCGTGGAAATCGCCGCTGCCCGCCCATCTTAGCTTTGCCTAAACTGCATATAAGATCGCGGTAGTCCCTGCTCCTTGAAAGAAGTTCACTTCGGGTAAGACTCGCATCCCCCACCATTGCGACAAGCCGCGCAGTCACCGCCGCCGAGCTCTACAGCGTAGATACGCCCATCGATAAACAGCCAGAGTGTCGATAAGTTAGTTAACTTCCTGGCTCATTAGTGTTCGTCTCTTTTCATTTGATATTTCGTTGCAGCATCCTCCCATACCTCCCCCCGCTTTTACCCACCCAAGCCACTGGCCCTCTACCCCGGATCAGCTGGCCCATCCTTTCGGTCGCTCAATCACTCCATATTCGGTATAACAGCTGATTGCTCGAGGCAGTCGAGCCTTACCCGTTGATCCCAACTTGTAAACTTGCACCCCGCAACACCAGAGGCCGACCATCACCAAAACTTTCAAGAGAACAGAGAAAAAAAATTTTTTTTAAAAAAACAAGGGGTAAAAAGAGGGGGAACGTAAAAGCGAGAAGCAAACAAAAGGATAAAAATAAAAACCGCCAAGATGACTGGCCCAGCCGAGGCAAAGGACCGCATTACCTGCCACATTCTCGACACGACGCTCGGCCAGCCGGCGCGCAACGTGCGCGTCAAGCTGGAGCTGATCTCGACCGAGGTGGCGCCGACGACGCCGCCGCCGCACCGCGTGTTCGAGTCGCAGACGGACGACGACGGGCGCGTCCGCGCCTGGCTGCCCTACAGCTCGGCCACCTCGTCGGGCGAGGTGCCCGTCTGCACGCTCGAGGACGTGCTCGGCGGCATCCGCGGCCCCAGCCGCTGGACCCTGCGCTTCGACAGCGCCGCCTACTTCGGCGGCACCGACAAGACCTTCTACCCGGAGGTCGACGTCACCTTCACCGTCCGCGAGGGCGAGCGCTACCACGTCCCGCTGCTGCTGGCCCCCTACGGGTACTCGACCTACCGGGGGAGCTGAGCCTTGAGCAGCGGGTTGTCTCGGAGGGGAGCAAGGTTTAGAGAGGGGTTGGGGAGGGGAGGGGAGGGGGGATGTGTTTAAAGAACTGAAGGGGCCGGATTGCTTGGGTAAGAATGCTGCTATTAAGGTTACCTTGAGTGATGTGCGGCGGGAAATCCACGAACGTGTGCGGTGGTCGCGGAAACAGGCTGTTCTGGAAGGCTACTGCTGTAGTTGCTTGAGAGGGCTGGAATGGGGGGCTAGGGAGGCCACAAGTGTCTTGTGGAACGATCTCCGGCTGTGTGTACTTTCCTTTTCCTGTCTTGATCTGCCGTCTTTTAAGCATTGTGTTGGATCAAACAATTCAAACTGCCCATGGCCACACGCGCAAGCAACTAAGCAGCAGGGGATTGCAGCGCCGGGAAAGAGTGTGAGCAGTTCGGGTCCGTTGCGGCAGAACAGCAAGGGAATCATCGGGTAGCAATGCGCAGGTGTGGATGAGAGATTGTGTCAGGACGCCGAATATACCTGGCCAAGCCAAGAAGAGCTTGAATTTCGTCGCTAAGGGTACACAATTCAAGCGGCATAGTATCTGCTTTTGAGGATTGACATTCTTTTAAGTGCCGTCATCAAACAAACCTTTCAGTCCGCATCGCCAAACGCCCATGATATGCTTCTCGTCCAGGCTACCGGCCGTGGGGTTCACTCTCCGCATATGTATGCTCGACCCTATCCCGTACGAGACGATGCCGCGAGGCCGGAACCAGCAACGAATGACTGTGATCTCTCCCCCTTTCCCCCAATAAGCTCCGTATGACGGAGCCAGCACAGAGCCCACCCGCCCCGTCTACCGCCCAAGAATTGAATCGCAATAGTCGTGATAACCTATCCCCCCCCAGAGCTATGCAGTGTAAACCCTAACGCCCTATGCTCAAATCAAATACCGCATAAATGCCACCAAAGCAACATGACTCCACGCGAGAGCCAAATCATGACGCAGACCTGGGAAGCCCACCGACGAGCCCTCCAGCAATGTCCTCCGCCCGACGGCGGCCGTGCCGCGCCTACCTGTGCATCAGCCTGCTGATGAAGCTGCTCCCGCGTCGCTTGTGCCGGGAGTTTCCCACCGGCTCTCGGGCGTCTATCTTGGGATGGCCGCCGAACTCTCTGCCGCGGTGTACCGGCGAGTCCGGGTCACTACTGCTCATGCCGTCCGATGACTCGACGCCATCGCCGTCTCTGGACGGGAGCAAGGCGTCGAGGCGAGGAAGCTCGGCCGTTCGGAGCGAGTTGATGGCGAGCCGACCAAGGGCGGAGAGCGTGCCCTCCTCGGATAACCCGCCGGATCTTCCGTCACCGAAGGTAGACGCCCGGCTGTCGGACTGAAGCTGGGCCATATAGGACATGCGGCACCTGAGGAGGGCCCGCGCCGGGTTGACGTCGTCCTCGGTGATGCAGGCATCCGGGCCGAGAACCGCTTCGGGGTGTGGTAGGGTTGTGTTCCGGCCTGCGCGTGGTTAGCTGTAGGCCTAGGTCGACGACGAAATCTAACCTGCCCGACTCACTGCCACAAAACGACTCGGGAAAGCCGGTGTCCCTATGCCGGAGCGACATCCGTGTCGGGCTTTGTGGAATAGGCGGCATCCTGTCTTCCGGGTTGCTGTATCGCGAGGAGAGAGACCTGCGGAACTTGGGCCTGTGCATGTCGGGCGAGATTCAGTAGGAGATTCTCTCGGCTTCCTCGGCGCCCTATCTTGCTGAGAAGGATGACTTTGCGGAGCGGGCTGGCTCGGCGTCGAGCTCGGAAGACCGGCACCGGGCTCTGTGGCTCTGTCGAAGCCGAGAATGGGTGTTTTGACAGACAAGGACCAACGTCGAGAAAACGAGCGGGCAGACATATCAAGTACGGAACGAAGTTGGGTAAATTAAAGCAAAAGAGAAGAGACATTACAAGGGCCCGCCACCATCTGGGGCCGTGAGTGCGAGAGAACCCAGAGGGACGCTCCGAGGGGCCCGGTCTTACGAGAGGCTGCCGGGACAAAGACCCATTGAGAGATCAGACAATCCTTGGCTTTGAGGCACTGATTATTAGGTCGGGGTTGTGGCCGCCACTGGGCCGCCAGCCAGCCAAAAAAAAGCCCATAACGATACCCCTCGTGGATTGAGAAGCGTGGTCTTGGAGAGACGAGAGCCACGATACCGGAGCCTCGACCGCGACGTGGCCGCGTGGCCCGGACGTTTCGTCGCGTGGCTCTGGTCTCGAGATGGGCAGGCGAAGGTGAAGCGGTGGATGAGAGAGGACTTTCTCACCTCGGTCGAAGCTTAAAATGTGGGGCTGCCCCACGCGGTGACGAAATCGGGCGCGCGGCAGGCCGAGCAGCGCCGGCCAATCGATCATCAGGCGCTTGTTGTTTCGGCGCCGCCGGCCAGTGGCCAGACAAAGGCCCTGCTTTCTTTGACAATCGGACAATGGCCCTTGTGGCCTGGTATACGGCAGAACAGAGGAGGTGTGAGGGGTCGCGGACGGCCGTTGAGCGGGTGAACCGGGCTTTTTGAAGAAGGCGGACAGCGCTCCCTTTCCCTCCGAGTTAAAACCAGCAAACTTGCAGTAGCCCGTAAGCTTCTCTGGCCAAAACGACCCCGGAACCGGGAAGGGATTCGCCGCCGACTGCGCAACTAAGTCGCCTAGGCCTGCACGCAGTACATGTACTGTATGCAAGACGACGGCTCAGCCGGCAAGCACCGGACACGAATGCTGTGCAGAAACGGCTCGTCATGGATCGGTCGAGTTTCTATTGGTGGCCATGTTAGCTGAGATGGGGTGCGGCCTGCATTGTGCACCACAAGGTGCTACAGACGATATATCGTTATTGTAGTCGCCGTCTTCGAGTTTGAAAAGTTCCATCCTCTAGCTGGTTGACCAGCCCGCCCTCACATTTGCTCGTTAACAGGCGAGTGCTGCAGGTCGCCTCCTTTCTCCCTAATTTGCGAAGGAAAAAAAGAAGATGGATAGTTTTGAGTCCGGTATCATCGCCCTCGTCTCCGACGGACCGGGTGAGAAGGCCGGTCACGCGGATGGCCCGGCCAAAGATCGGACCTACGCAACATTGCATTCTCCCATCGAATCTCGAGACAAGACAACCGAGTGATGTATGCAGGTCGGACAATTGAGAGACAGCATACATTGACTGTGCCGACACGGCAGCACCTTGCGTATTGTTCCATGCTACCGAATCGGCTGCGAGACCAATCGGCGAGTGCTGCAAGTCTCGGTGCAGGCCAAGATTTTGCGGCCGGCAGATATCAGGTGCGAGCGATCCAGCTTGTCCGCTTACGACACCGGATCCCTCGTGGTGAATGCCACCAAGTCGATTTTCAGTCTAGTCGCTTTCCAGTAGAGCACTCGAGCAGTCAAGTATTTGTCCGTAGTGTATGTACGGATCGCATACTGCGTAGCGTAGTATTCCATATGTATGGAAGTAGGATAGTAATCCGTATCATCACTTTGGTCGATAAGTTTGAATAACCCGCTTGTCTGGATTTGTGGGTCGGTTCCAATAACTACACTAACCAGCCTGTCCTTCCCAGACGGAACCCGGTCCAGGCGGGGCTCCAGACTCCGGTGGAGGGGCAAGCCACCAAGCCCGGTTGATCCGAGCATTTTCCGTCCAGCTCCCGCCTCACCTCAGCCCCTGAAATTGACGCACGAGCCACTCTGACCGGCGCCCCCAAAGCTGAGGCCTGGACCTGTTTGACAGTTCAGGCGATGTGGCACGTTTTGGCAGCGCCAAGGGTTCAGCGAATTGACAGCTCTTCCAATTCACGCGACGGTAACTCTCCCCCCCCCCCCGAGCTTTCATTCTCGCGAGACCACACAACCACTTTCGTCGTCTCGAACCAGCTGGCCATCACCCACCTTTCTCCTTTTCTTTTCTTCCTCTCTACCAGCACTTTCCTTGCCTTCCCCACAGAGTCGCAATGGCCGACCAAATCCAAGAGCTCCTCGACGTGCCGCGCGAGTTCATCAAGGACGGCGTCCAATTCATTAACCGGGCGCAGAAGCGTACGTCTTCCCTCCCTCCGGCTTGTACAAAAACCGTGCTCGCAAAGCGACAACACTTAGTGAGGTACCAAATCACTAACACGCTCGAAACAGCCGACCGCCGCGAGTTCATCAAGATCTCCCAGGCCGTGGGCGTCGGTTTCCTCGGTACGTTCTCCCTCACTCCCCCTTCCCAGTCTTGGAAGACAAGTATATGTGTGTGCGCGCGTGCTAACTAACAGGCCACGCTACAGTCATGGGCGCTGTCGGGTACTTCGTCAAGCTCAGTACGGTCTTCCCCCTCGCCCCCTTCCCTCCGCCCGGTTCGGTCCATTCTTCTCCTCTCGATCCAGATCCAGCCGATCCGGAATCCGTCGGACGACGGTTGAGGGACTTGCCAAGGCTAACCCATTCGCTAGTCCATGTTCCCCTGAACAACATCCTCGTCGGCGGCGCGTAAACCTACAAACCAGCACAGCACAAACAGGCGGAGGCGCAGTGTTGCTGAATTGGGGCTGAAAAGTTGGAGAGGCGAGGGGAAAAAAAAAGAAAAAGAATGGTGAAACTCCAACCCGCAGGCGACGACGAGAAGCGGGCAACGCGAGCGAGCACCTTGGATCCTTCCTGCCGAATTCGGGACAAGGGGCAACGGGTTGACGAGATTTCTCTACGAACGGGATGCTAAATCTTTAGGGCGCAGTGGGCGGATGGGATGAGCATGGACGACGGACGGGCGGCGCAAGATATCCATGTGCCAGTTGGAGAGCTGGGCATTTTACCAAACTTAATCATTTGCCGACAGGGGCAATTGTAAAGGATTCAATATGTTGTTGTTTCGGCGGTCCCCAATTCGTGCCCAGGCGGGCTCTGTACCTAAACGGGGTATGCGTGCGTATGCTTCCGGATGTGTGTTGAGGCCCTTCCGGCAACCGGTGTTTTTGCCAAAGGGTGGTGGTTACGTGTCATACACTCGACAATCACTCAATTTACACACAAAGCACGATCTGAACGAGAGCCTTAGAATCTTGTCATGGTTTTTGATGCCGCAGTTCATCAACTACTTCCGGCAATGCTGGCTATATGCTTGGCTTTTCTTCTGTGCCAAGGAGGACGGATTTAGGGAGCCCCGATCTGCGGTGCCGTTACACGCGCTATCAAGCGATGGCTCGAGTGACCTGTTCATACGACCACAGCTACGTCTAAGTCGCTCTCTATCGCCTGGTGGCGAGGTACTGAGCCGCGTTGTCCCAGACGGTGCGGTCAACAGCAGGTATATCATTGGCGCCAAGTTGCTTGATGCCAGCATAGAGGGCATCGAAAAAGTTGCAGGCAATGCCGAAATCTTCGCTGAAGGACACAGCGTACGGCACATACACGCCGGGGAACTGCTTCAGCTTCTGCTCCTTGTGCGGGTCGTCCGGCAGGAGGTCGTCAAGATACGTCTTGACGGCGATTCCGAGAGCAACATCCGGATCGTAGAGGAAGGGAAGCCTATGAACCGGTCAGCGTCCACCTGTCAAAGTCGTTAGGTGCACCTGGATACATACTGATGGCTCAGCTCCCAGCTATCGTCCCGCTGCCGCTTCGCCTGGGCATACATAAACATGTGGGCGAGGATCGCCTCGATAAGATCGCGGTCGGCCGACCGAACCTCGGACACGAGCGAGCGGAAAGCGAGTAGGTTCTTGCTGAGGGGCCCGGTGTAGCCATTCGCCTGGTGCCTGAGCTTCAGCAGGCTGGCACATCTGCTAATCAATAGGAGACTCGCTTGGTCGGTCTCGGTCCCGTTTAGAGGAAGACCGCGCAGCTCCTCATGCGGGTTTCTGGCGTTGAGGAGCTCGAAGCGGACCAACTCGAGCGCGACAAGAACAGACTCGAACAGGTGCGGGAAATCGGGATACTTGTTGACCGTCGGCTCGACGGCGGTCAGGGCAGTGGCGAGTGCAGAGCCCCAGTTGGTGAGTTCATGTTGGTCATCGACGTAACCCCGAACGTGCAGGAACCGCCAGAGGCAAATCGACTTGATGAGCGCACCAGACTCAACGCCCCTCAGTTTCTCCTTTGGGTTCGAGCGCGTCAGGGGGACAAACTTGGTATTCTTGAGCGCAAGAACCTCGGAGAAGATGGAGCCGTGGGCGAACTGTGGGAAATGCTCCGTGATGGACACCTCCCGGACGTTCCAGCTGTCGACTTGCGGGCCAAAGTTGGCTTTAGCCTCCTGGCGATCCCAGACCGTGGAGGAGTAGTTTCGGTCGTACCAGACCTTCATGCTGATGTTCTTATATCCAATGCCTCGGTTCAGGCGAGGTATGACCAGGCTTAGGGCAGCCTCCTTGATTCGGACGGACTGGGTCGTCACCAACTTCTTGTACTCTTCCGAGGCGACCCCGTCAAGGGTTGGCAAGACCTGCAACTGGCCGTGAGTGATCCATGTGAGGAATCGCGGACCGATCAGGCCTGTGTTCAGGTAATGAAAGAGCTCCGAGGGGAGCTGGAGGCCGAGATACTCGTGATTATCGTTGGTCAAGTGCTCGTAGTCGTGAACCTTGACTTCGCCGTTCTCGGCGATGTAAACGAAGTGGTCAACGACCATGCGGGCTTTGCGGTACTTGTCCAACCAATCGGGATCCTGGCTCTTCAGGATGTCTTGGAAGCTGCTGCAGACCAGCGTCACCGACTTTTCAGCCGTTCGCAGCATGTTAACCGCATCAGCTACCGTGTGCGGCTGTGTCTTGATGATGGTCTGGTCGGCCAGGGGCGGAAAAGGCGGAAGGAAGGACGTCCCCGTCATCAGGAACGCGTCGACAAAGAGGGATTCGCTGACATTCAGAGCCTTGAGGATGTGTTTCTTCGAAACTGCATAGACCAGGTTGTTCTCCCAGTCGATGGTGCGGATGACGCAGTCTCGGATCGGATAGAGCAGGAGCTCCGAGGAGCCCATCACTCCGGCACACTGGTCCGAGTCGATCAGGTCAAAGTACGCGATCTGCTCTCGAGATTAGACGACCGTCGAAATGGTCAGGCCGGGGCGGGCGGGCTCACCTGCGCAGAGGCGTTGAACGGAGGGACAAGGAAGTGCAGGCCGCGCTTTTTCAAGATGGACTGCAGAAGGGGATAGAGGGCCCTGGCGGGAAAGGCGCCTAGCGAGAGTTAGCCAGACGGTGCAGTCGGCGAGCGCACATGGCAGACGTACTTGTGCTCTGGCCGAAGGCGGACACGGCTTCGTCGGCGCGACCATTGAAGTACAGGTCCCACGAAATGTCCAACTTCAGGCAGTTGGCTAGGCCGCGTTTGACCGCCGCCTCGTCCTGGCCAGCCACGGACTGGCCATCGAAGATGAAGAAAGGGATGATCTTATGGGCCTTCCAATGATCCAAATCGTTTTCGATACGGCCCTGGATCCCCGTCAGGCCACCGAGGGCCGGGAGGAGGGGCTCGTTGCCCGGGAGGACATCGAGATGCAGCTGGAGGTAGTACGTAGCGTCGACGGCGATCGCAGTGTCTTCAAGTTCGCTCAGAGGATGGGCTCTGGGAGCAAAGAAGAATCAGCCAGCGGCCTGGGATCCGCGGGGATAAGGCGAGGGGCGGAGGGGGAAGAGGGTAGGTTCGGAAGAATTGAGTCACGTACACAGCCTGGTTGTAGATGAAGGGGTCCCCAATGAGGTCTTCCATTTTGGTCGTTAGTATATCAATCAGAGGCGTCGCAGAGAAGAAGAGCGAAATGGGCGGGAGTTGCGTTTGAATCCCAGCGAGGATCGGGTGTCCACCCAGCTCCCGCAGCTCAGAATGCCACCACCGAGTCGCCAATTCCTCCGCACGGCCAGTCACTCCGAGGAAGGCGTCCCCGCTGAATCCGTTCGTCGGCAAGCATGCAAGTCGCTGGCGGGGGGGGATGGCGACGGCGCAAAAAAAAAAAAATGTAGGTTGTTGGGCGTTGTTGTTCGGCGGTTTGAAGGCCCAGAGAGGGATAGTTCCTGGCCGTTGGAAACAAACTGACGAGGGAGCGGACCCGTGCAGCGAAATGCGCTGGTTATCCCCCCCCCTCCCTTTCGTCGCAAACAGCTCGAGCAGCACGGGGCGAACCAAAAATGATCTGGCGGGCGTGTGAAGAGTGGCGGCTGCCCTGGTGTAGACAGGGCGGGGCAATGACAATAAAGGAGGGAGCTAGAATAGGAAAGAGAGAAGAAAACCGCTGTTGGACTTACTCGGCATTGTGAAGGGCTAACCAGACCGATGAGGGGTCCCACAACAATCGCAGCAAGTTCTCTGGTCTCTCTCTCTCTCTCCCGCGCGGCTGAGGCCTGGGAACCTGGGAAGCTGGGGTCTCCCGTCTGCGGCCTTGCGAGGGCCAGAACTCTGGTGGTGGAGCACTGGAGGGAAACCGACCAGCCTGCACTGGGAAACCGGCGCGCGCAACGGGTAATGCGGAGGGCCCGCGCGAACAAAAGTGTTAACGCAGGTTAGGTCGGATAGTTAAGCGGGAACGGTCAAACTGACGCAAAAAGGGCGAAAGAAGTGAACAAGGGGGGTTTCTCTTTCAATGAGTGACTTGGAGTTGGTCAACCACAAACACGGGCCATCATCCGGCCACGGGATCAAAGGCGCGCGACTCTGGGGAAAGAACTAAAGTGAGCTTCCGCTTTGCGAATTGAGGCTCAAGGGACGAAGGGAGCCGCTTTGGGTGGTGGAAACTTTGCCGCAGGGCCCGAGCTCTCCATAGCCGTGTGATGGTTTCACACACGGCCATAATGCACTGTACAAGGTTGGAGTGGCGGAGAGCGGTTTTGTGGCTTCGACTTATACGGCAGCTGTGGCTAATAGTCGTCAGGAAGTGAGAGATGAGACAGGCACAACACGGATGCAGAGAGCCTTCTTTGTTCACTATAACCTGAAGTCCAGTACGAGAAGTGGTCAGGTGATGCCTTGAAGTTGACAAGGCGAGCCGACTTGCGTGGGACAAGGGCAAAAGAGGGTGGACAAAGATAAAGAGAATAAATAGGGAAAGAAAAAGAACCATGCAGATGTCCACATCTGACTGTTCAAAGAGGGAATGCCACGGGGGTTTTGGCAATGGTGTTCTGGCATCAAGCCTCCGTGCTTGCCAAAATACCAAAATTCGAAGATGGTCCCACGTACGCAACCAGTCCAATCCTCGAAGGCTCGATGCTGCTCCCACCAGACAGTCATCTTCAACCGTTATGATGACAAAAGTACGAAGCAGCGTCGCTACATCTGTTTTTTTTTTTTTTTTTTTTTTTTTTTTTTTTTTTTTTTTTTTTTTGTAAGGACGTCTCATTTAGACCGTAGAAGACGTATTATTTCTACTGCCCGTGCTCGGCAACCGAGTCTCTCTGCAGCTTCAGCCCAATCTCCCACGATAAATCGAATCAACGAAGAACTAGACGCTGATAGCGGCAGCTTGGAGGTTGGCGAGAACACACCCGAGTCACCCCTCCTGTGAGCAGGAACTGTTCACCTATCTGCCTTCTTGGGGTTTTGGATATAGAACCTTGCATTAGCGTGAGGGCGGCAACCAGGGGAACCGAGGGGTGTTAGTCGGGGTCTGACATGCTGAGGATGGGGTAGCTGCGAGGTCTCTGCGGTTATGATCAATGAACGTTACCAGATCCGGACAACATGATGACAACAACCTCGGACCGGCTTCTGGAAGTGGTAAAAAGTGCCTTGGCAGGGCTGAACGTTAGATGTCGCGTGTAAGTGAGTCCTTTGGAGGCCGAATCTGAGACTGCAACTCGAACGCCTGTTCTGAGGCCTCGCAGCATACCCATCTCGTTTGCTGACATGTCATCCCGAAGGAGAAGTCGAGCGTCAGGTTCGCATGGGTGCCGAAGAGGAGCACGCTATCAAATGACGGCGTGACTGAGCGAGCGACGCATGTCAGAGTAAGGATTCTTGGTGAGCGGGCGAATGGGCAAGCGAGTAATGACGACTGGCGGAGTTGCGAGACAGAAGTGGCGGAATGAACGAATTGCCCAATCGTGTTTTTTTTCTTCTTTTTTTTTTGGTGTGAAAGATCGAAAGAGGAGAGTTTCGGTGATGAATAGAGTTCGGCGATGAGTCAAACCTCGGCCCCCAACAAATCGCAGAGTACCGCACAACTCTGAGGCGCGACTAAACGAGGTAGTCCAAAGTCGATATAACGGATAGACCGAGCCACTTTCTCGAAACGAAAAGGAAGGTTGATGAGTAACGCACGCTAAATAGTTCTCGGGTCGGCATCCTTCCGTTAGCCAATCCAAGAAGAGATGCGAGAGGGACCTGCAGCAACGCTAACAGGCGAAAAGATTGTATTTGTTCCAGTCTCCCTTATTGACGGTAGGCAGTCTTCAACAAGAAAGGCCTAACGAGATGCGGCCCCTCTTTGGTCTCGGGGCTAGAGTACACCTCCACGCCAAGCATTCAGACAACCCCGGCGGCATAGGATTCGCGTGACTACATATATGCGCGCGCGCGTGTGTGTGTATGTGTGTGTGTGTGTGTGTCTGTAGTGTATCAAGTGTGCAGAAGTTAATGGAGGGTAGGACGAGGCAGGGGACGGCACAATGATTCAGCTCGCCGTTCTGTCGGTTTCGAAAATGGCCGGCCGGCACGTGGCGGCACCAGTTAAGTGATACCTTCCGTCCCCCCCCCCTTCCCCCCAAATTACAAAAGTTGGTTCTCCGATTACCGAACCGGTATCACATACGGCCGGGTGGCTATAGAGAGAGCCGTAGAAGCGCCGATGGCTATGGCACATACTCTGAAAAGCCTTGGGGTCCCGAAGATGAGTCTACAACAGAAGAGGTATCTTCGTGTCTCATATGTGATCTGTCTGTATATATTTACAATAGTAGTAAGTCTTGGGATGTATGCAGCGAGCGTTAAGGTTTAGTTAGACGCGGGAGGGACGTAACCCCTTGCTAGATCGTCGTGCTGGGGACACTCCCCGGGGGCGGAAGGAGAACCGGCGTCAACCCGCGGTCCTGGGTTGGCCACCACAGTGCCGCTCCGCCGGATCCTCCCGATGCACTGACGAAGGCCATGAGGCCTCCTAGTCAGCAAGTACGCTCATGGCATTGTAGCAGCAGGTCGACGAGCAGCATCGACCGCAGCGCCTTCATGACATCTCACACCGCTCATGAGTCTCGTCGCTGAGCGTGTAATATGAGGCTCGGCAATAGCGAACCGCCGTACGGGGTTGGCCTGGAAGAGCATGCGTGGGCGCTTGCTCGGTTAGGTGGTTGGTAATCCGTACATTACACAGACCCGTATTTGTATAGACGTTACCTACCATGTACGTGCATACACATGATCATCCGATGTCTCCGCTGCCTAGCGCATGGCGTGCGGCACCGTAGCAACACAGGGCCGTTGAGCTGCATCTGGTCCAAGTTACACACCGGCGAAACTTCCACGAGGGACGACCAGGAACCAGGCGAACGGTCCAGACAAACAGATCGTCAGGAATCCTGGCGCGTGTTTCCTCACGGCTCAACGGCCCGAAGAGAGACATCACGGTGGTTACCATAGCCCCCCCCCTTCCCCTTGAGTACCTTCCATTTCCGGTCCGGCCAGGTACACAAGCGCGCTTATTCCATCGCAGAGCGTAAGATATGACGTACATGGTTGCACGGATTATGTATGTACAAAGTACACAAGGATCTGCCCACCAACCGGCGAAAAGAAGAAGTCCTGGTTGAGTCGATCCGTTTGGGCCGTGTTTGGTTGGTTGCGACACGTGCGATGGCCGAGCCGCAGAGCCCTGAACCGGGAAGGGGGGTTCCGGACCCTTGCGGATCCTCCGGGGACCGCCTGCTCTCTACACTAGAAACAGTGGGTCTACCGCAAACCCCGAGGCCGGGCTTGCCGTGATCGCTGGGTAAAGGCAATCACCCCTTCGTGTTCGATGCGAAAGTTCATGAACTGCAAATTCCGGTATCAACCCTGTCACACCAGGCTGAGAAGGGTTCACTAGACGCTGAGCTGAAGGCCCTTGCAAAAAACAAAAAAACACCTTCTGTTCCATGAAAAGAAACTTTTATTTTTTATTTTCTTTATTTCTTTTATTTTTTTTAAAAAAAAAGTAAGTAGGGTGGCTAGTCCTCGACTTTGTCAGCAAAGGCGCGTGAGAATCGGAACCGGATTGGTGGGAGGGAGAATTTCTTCTACTGGTCCAATGGTCGCTTGTTCGTGCCGCAAGCGGGCGGCTCCGGCAAAGCGACTTGTCCGACCCCTACCTGGTGCTTACATAGGGCGCCAGGCATCCATCCATCTTTTGTCCCAGTAGTGCGGCTCAGCCTTACGGGAAGTAGCCCCAGGCATACAAACCAAGTCCAAGTCCAGACCAGACTCAGCCACGGGACCTCGATCGGAGACGGTGCATAGCCAAAAGCCAAATGTCCGGATCTCGCGGCTTAGGGGCGCTGCACAGTTCACACCCCTCCAAGAGGCCGTATTGGCAGTCTCGTAACATCCAAGGAGGGTTCGGTATCCGGAAGTGCTCTCTTGCCTGCTTTTGGTCGTGTCAAAGTGCATCTGCAAAGGCCCACGCCGCCCGTCCTCGACCAGATTGGGGAACCCATTCGGATGCTACTAACTCCAGTCACACCTTGGGCGTGGTTGCATGTATGTGCATACGTATCGTGCTTTGTAACAACCTCGTCTTGCGACGCCCCTGCTGGTAGGATCTCGAAGTGTCTTCGCGTTGTGGGGATGGGCGTGATCAGGCTTAGGTCATCCGTAGCTCGGGAGCCCTGAGGCATCGCCGCCTTCGCCGACAAGGCTGCTCGAAAGCGGATTGGTGATGGCACGAGACATAGGTCAACAGGAGACATGGCATCTTCACGGCCGTCGGCCTATATAAGACCTGGTCAGATCCTGGGGGGAAGACCTGTGTCCATCATCATCATCATCATCATCATCAACAACACACCAGCAACCTCTACAGCAGCTCTCGCACTAGCTCCCAGCGCGCAAGCCTTCCCAACCAACCCTCATACAACAGCAGTCGAACATCCAATTCTAAGTAAAACATTCACAATGGCTGTCACCGGTTTCTTCGCCACCAGCTCCATCGTCAACCGTGGCCGCTCCGGCTACAACAAGTGAGTAACCCTCAGCGACAACATCCTCACGACCGAGAGATTAACACCGCGACCCAGGAGCAACTCGGACGACGACGACGAGAACAGGTTTGCCAACTTTGGCCGTTCCGGCTACAACAAGTGAGTAGTGTCTCCTCTGAGCAGATTTTGCAGAGAGAATTTAATAGGGCACTAATGCTGGAGCCTAGGGGCAACTCGGATGATGATGAGGAGAACCAGTTTGTCAACCGTGGTCGTTCTGGCTACAACAAGTGAGTCGGCCCCAGACGACTATCTCCCTCTTCCCTTCGGGGAAAGGAAAAGAAAAAGTGAGAAGCAAAGTCGGGTTGGTAACTGACAGGTCGACCAGAGATGACAAGGACGACGAGGATGACAACCATCACTAGATCCTCCTTTTGACCTCTCTTTCATCGTTTCCGTTTCAGGCTTTCAATCCTTGAGTTGCCGCTGGCTCTCATCGTTTTTGAGCGCGCATCGCAAAGGAGTTGGTACGGCGATAGACTGTGCGACTATGGCATATAGACTGGTTGACGGTGGGCGCAAGCCCAAGGGCGGTGCGGCGGCTGTTAGGTGGCCGGCCGAATTCCAGGGCTCGACGATAGACTTCAGGCTCGGAAGGGGCCACTAGACGGAGGGGCGTTCGGATGCTGACTTGATGATCTTTAGATGGGTGGACTTTTTCGCCGGGAACGGTCGGAGGGTCCTACGCTGCTTGTATGTAATACTACTGTTGCATAATCATTATTTCCCGACACAGAATCTTGCTCGCTTGTTAGCGGGAATGTGCCCAAGAGATCGCACTCAAGTTGACTCACTTTTCGAAGATGACACCCAAAACCTCTTCCACGTCTCCAGACTCGCCACGCCCGGTGATAGAGGCCAACCGGAGGGCGGCGAGTCGCAAGTGCTCCGCGGCCAGGACGACATCCGGCTCATCACCAGAGTCGGATCTTTCAGCTTCAGTCGTGAAATCTTCGAGGTGCCGTTCGCACTCGGAAAGCAGTTGATTTTGTCGCTCGCTGACACCAAGTAGATGCTGCATGTCATCCGGCAACGACGTCAGGTTCGAAAATGATTGGGTCAGCGCTTCGGTGAGTGCGCGTACGCCGCCTGCATCAGTCAGCCCTGCAGCTGCCGGAGAGGCCGCAGCCTTGCAGGAGATGGTCAGCGGCTCGACATCGCGTAGGCCGTCGACATCCGCCAGCGCGGATGACTTGAAATCTCGGACGAGCTGCTTGAGCATCTCCGGGCTGACGACGTCGGTCTTATTGATCGCCACAAGGCACTGCTTCGCACCGGCTGCTAACCTGAGAGTCTCAGCATCGTAACTTATCCGGGCGGCGCCGGACCCCGTCGCCTCGACAGATGCCAGGACGATGATGACATCTGAATCCAGGGCTTTCTGTCGCGCTCTCCGAATACCTTCCTCCTCAATGGCGCCAATGGGGGAAGCCGAGGTTCCGTCGTGGTGACCCATGGGTTCCGATGTCTTCGTCCGGATTCCAGCAGTGTCCGCGAAGGAGCAAAGGTACCCCCGTATATCAAGACTGGCCTCGACAATATCTCTGGTTGTACCTGCCTCGTCTGAGACGATCGAGGCCTCTCGGCCGACGATCAGGTTCATCAGCGAACTCTTCCCAGCGTTGGGCGGACCGAGGAGGGCTATGCGGATCCCGTTCCGGAGCAGTTCACTCCGTTGGTTGCCGAGCTTGTGCACTTGGATTTGTCGAACGATGTCCTCGACCAGCCTGGTGACGTTGGCCAGGAGCTCGGAAGGCGACTCATCGAAATGCTGGTCCTCGGAAAAGTCGATCAGAGCCTCGATCTCGCCGCGGGCGAGCAACAACTGCTCGCGCCAGCTGTCGTACGTCTTGCCCAGGATGCCCGAGTTGCCTCGAACCGCTGCACGGCGTTGCTGCTCGGTCTGGGCAGCAAGCGTATCGCCGAGGGACTCGACCTGGGCGAGATCCAATCGGCCATTGTGGAACGCACGCTTCGTGAATTCTCCCGGTTCGGCGTAGCGTATCTTCCCGGATGAAGAGCACTTCCGGATGGCGGAGAGGGCGGCCTTGACGGTTGCGGGACCTCCATGAACGTGGAGCTCAAGCACGTCTTCTCCCGTGACTGTTTTGGGCCCAGGGAAGTACAGAACAAGCGCATCAGAGTCGACAACATTCGCGCCAGACGCATCGACCGGCCCGGGTTCGAAGAGTGTCCTCACCGCGGCAAATCTTGGCTTGGGCACAGCCCGACCTGGACAAAGTCCACGGTATACCTACAGATCTCTGTTAATCAGGCAAAATAATTAAAAAAGGAAAAAAAACCGGTTGAAGGTAACACACATCAAGACAATCAGGGCCGGATATTCGAATCACGGCTATGCCTGCCCTTCCAGATCCCGATGACAGGGCGTAAATGGTATCGTTGTTGATGAAAGGAGCCTCATTGATCGTCGGTAAGCCACTGCTGCTCAGACTGTGAATGTGATGGCGAGGATGATGCCGTGATTGGAGCCGAAGCAGCGCAGGTGCGGCTCCAAATCCCCGCGGCTGCTGTCTCAAGACGCTCCTCAGCGCATAGCGGAACATTGACTTTGGTACACAACTAGAAGCTGTGCAGGTGCAAGGTGTTTCGACCGAGTTAGAGTAGAGTAGAGTATGTATGTATTCCGTACAGAGTACAGTAACAGTACTGCCAAGTAAACAGAGTAAACTTTAATTGGCTAGAACTGGCCCGACTCCGATAAGACCAAGATTGCGCATGCACTGGCCAATCCCTGGACCAAAACTTCGAGAGCCCAGAGCTTTTTTTCAGCATCGCGTTTGCAGCCCCTCCAAGTTATTTATCATAGAGAAGAACGGCTTCTCTTCGAGACTATCTCACCCCTCTTCCGAGGCGGACCTGGAGCCAAGCCTATTTTGATACGCCTGCCGACAACATTGCACCATGTCTGACGAAATCGTCTGGCAGATTATAAACCGTGAGCACTCGATTAGCCCAACTCGACCAAGCGCTCCATGCTAATTCAGCTCTGCAGAACAGTTTTGTGCCTTCAAGCTCAAGTAAGAATTGCTTGTTGCTCCTCTTGTGTCGCCCACTGACCCTAACTCGGCCTAGAACAAACAAGGGAAATAACTTTTGCCGAAATGAATACTCTGTATGTGGCCTCCCCGGTGCTACGCGGCCGTTTTGCTCACGACGGAACAGGTCAGCGGTTTGTGCAACCGCCAAAGTTGCCCCCTCGCCAACAGCCGGTATGCAACGGTCAGGACATCGCCGAAAGGGACAATATATCTCTACATAAAGACGGTGCGTTGTTCTCTTCCTGCCCCTTCGCAGAGTGAGGCAGTTTCTAGAGTGTGGCAATCTCTAACCTGGGACTCTTCTCCGTTCCTCAGATTGAACGATCGCACATGCCGTCAAAATGGTGGGAGAAGATCAAACTTTCCAAGAACTACCAAGAAGCGCTCGCGCAGATCGAGAGCCGGCTGCAATTCTTCCCCAAATTCCTCATCCACAAGTGCAAGCAGCGCCTGACGCGGCTCGTCCAGGTGGCGGCGCGGATGCGCAGGATAGCGGCCGAGGAGGCGCGGTTGGGCGAGAGGCTGGTGCCCAAGATGGCGCCAAAGATCAAGCACCGCGAGGAGGCACGCGAGCGCAAAGCGCTGGCGGCCGCCAAGCTCGAGCGCACCATTGAGCGGGAGCTGCTCGAGCGCCTGCGGCAGGGCGCGTATGGCGACATGCCGCTCAACTGTAATGCCAACATCTGGAAGAAGGTGTTGAATGCTCTTGAGGCGGAGGGCGAGGGAGTTCGGGATAAGGACATGGACAAGGGGATCGAGGAGGACGGGGAGGAGGGCGAGTCTGAGGCGGAACTCGAGAAAGAAGCGGAGGAGGAGGACGAGGAGGAAGAGGACGGCGCGGTGGAGTACGTGTCGGACTTTGACGAGAGCGACGACGAAGAGCTGGCCGATATCGAGGACTGGCTGGGGAGCGACGAAGACGACGCCGAGGATGACGACGATGATGGCGACGACGACGACGAGGACAGTGAGGAGGACGACGACGAGGAAGAGGTCAAGAAGAAGAAGGCCGGCGACAAGCGGAAGAGAGGCCGCGCGGTCAAGCCCGCGGCGCGGAAACGGAAGGAGATCGAAGTGGAGAGGGAGACGGAGAGGGCAAAACTACTCGCATTTTAGAGTGCGCAGAGGCGTTATGTATGATTTTTCGGTCGTCGTCCTCATGCGAGGAACGCAGGACTAAGCTGATACACCTCAAATGCGATCAAGGTAGGGTTCAGCTGCGAAGACCGTGTCCCAAGTCAGCATCTACTCCAGCACGACCGGGATGGGGGGCTTGAGGTGTCACTCATCATCGTGATCTTTGTGATCGGCCTACAAGGGCGTACCGTGACTCAAGCGAGTAATCCTTCAGCTGGATTGCGTCTCCGTCGAGCTCCCTTTCAATCTTGGTGTCGGAGTTATACTTTGATGCCCAAGGAATCTACTATGCCCGCAATTTCACCACTATTGCCGAACGAAGGCAAGCCTTGACCCTGCATGTCATGGGTGTCAAGTGTCAAGATGTTCTGAAATCGAGGCAACAGCTGGGTAAAACGAGAGCATTCAAGTACCTCTTACGGAGGGCCAAAAAATCGAGGCTCCATACCAAGCGACCCTGTCGGAGTGAGCATATCGCCAACGCCCCAAAGGCCGGAAGACCAAGGAATGTGGTAAAATGAACCTGTTGCCCACTTGTCGTCGGATCATGTAGGCACGGAGGACTCTGCACATAAATGGATTCCCCCGAATGTACGGAGTACTCCGAACGGAGTAGGTAAGGTAGTGCATGTAACGTTATTGTATTTTACATGTTCCGTACGGAGTCACTGCGGCATACCAGAAATTACGGAGAGCCATGTTTCCGCTTCAGGCCCACGAGCGGGGCGCCTCTTGCAGCGGGAGCACCACAAGCAGAGCTGTGTGCAGCAAGGGTGTGCCCCGACCGCGCACTGCGACAAACTACGTATACCAATCTCGCATCAAACCCCCCACCACAGCAACGGCGGCGTCAGCACGCATCGTCGAGCGCAAGCAGCAGATACGTGCTAGCTCACGGATCGAAGCACCGATTCTGTTGCCGCTCTAGACTGTACTTGTTTTCTCTGCGGAAACACATCCCGCATTCCTCTTTGAATCTCGATTCCTCGACCCTCGCCCACTGCTCAGTCGCCAATCGCCAATCATCGCTCGACACCGCCGCTTTCGCGCCTCCAAGTTACCAACCAAACAACAAACGAAAGAAGGAAAGAACGAAAAGAAGAAGGTTCCTAATTGGCCACCAAAAAATAGGAGGATAAAGAAGCAGGAAAAGAAGAAGAAGAAGAAAAAAGAAAGTCGCCCACCATGGCCTCATGGTACAAAGGCCTGCTCACCAACGCATCCTCCAACATCTCCAAGCTGCAGCGCACCTACTTTGGCGGCGAGTCGGACGGCGACACCGAGGATGATACGCACGTCTGCCGCGTCCTGCGCGGCTACTACGCCGAGAAGGGCCAGCCGCTGCCCAGCTGGCTGCCGCCCGATCCCAAGGCGCCGCCGCCGCCGCAGCCCGTCTTCGCGAACCAGGGATCGGGCGGCGGCAGCAGGTACGGCAGCAGCACCGGCGCGGCCGGCGGGGGGTTGAGCAGCCTGTGGGGGGACAGCAATAGCAACGGCGCGGGGCAGCAGGCGCAAGCGCAGCGGCCGGGGCCGTTCGTGAACAGCCGGAATCCTTTCGCTGGCGGAGGCGATGCCGGGCAGCGCGCGGGGAGCTACCAGGCGGCCGGGAGCGGGGGGCCGGGCAGGGTCAGCCCGGCCCCGAGCGGGTCGTCCGGGGTGAGCGCGCAGGAGAAGCTCAAGCAGAGGCTCTGGGGCGGCTCGAGGACGACGAGCCCCAGCTCGGGAGGCCCGTTCCAGCCGCCGGGGCAGCAGCAACAACCGCCACCGGCGCAACCGTCGGCGAACCGGTGGGCTTGGAGCGGTCAGGGGGGTGCCGGGGGGAGTGACGGGTTGCCCGGCACGAGACACACGGAGCGGTCGGTGATGAGCGCGAACGCGCCATGGTCGTCGGATGGAGGGTCGAGTTATTCTAGCTCGGGAGCGGGAGGTGTTGGGGGCCAAGGGGGGGGAAGGAGCTACGGACTGCCGAGCGGCCCTAGGTCGGGGTTGCCCAGCGGACCACGGCCACGGTAACGATATGAGCTTGCACTTGGGGAGATATGGGGCTTTTTGGAATTGGCGACGCTTCTTTGTTTTGTGTCTGGATATATTTGGATTGTCTGGCTGGCCAGCACGACAGCGCTTTGAGGCCCACTACTACTACGGGAGCACGACAGGCAGGATCGGAAACATGAAAAGAGAACAGGACCGTTAGTTAATAATCGACCAGCGCCTATGCTGACGTCTGTCTGTGTAACGAAGATAATGAACGCCCTATTTTTCCGAACTCACGAGAATCAGATCTAGCGTGCTGAGGTTGTCATCGACAGCTCTCGTGTTGTTGAGGCCGAGATGACGACGGCGCCCTTCGGCGTACGCGTCAAGAGGGGGCGAAGTTTTGGCCGTGGCTTGCCGATACGTTAGCATGTAGAGATACTTAATTCTCCGCATGTTTACGCATGTTGAGCGGGTACTGCTACCTCATGCAGCATCCCCCTCCACACCCGCATCATCAACCGCGGGGCTTCCCCAGGCTGTTCCTCATCAGCACATCATGCACGCATTGGTTCCAGGCCCAGCTGACACCAACACACGACCCTCTCGAGGCATGCGCCGCAGACGCTTCCCACCACGCCAGACACGCAGCACGAGGTTGTCTGCAGGGCAACGAGCAATTGCCAACCTCGGAACAACTGGCGGGAGTTTGAGTTGCGAGCGACCGACGACATGACGCGCATCTCGAACATGACGTCGTCGCCGTCGCCGTCGCCGTCGTCGTCGCCGTTGTCGCCGCCAAGGGCATCCGGGTCGACTCTCCCGAATTCGAATCCAGATTCGGAACAGCCGCCGCCGCCGCCGCCGTTGTCATCGTCGCAGCCGATCACAACCACGACGGCCGCTTCTTCCTTCTCCGTCATCTCCCATCCTCCCCGCCCCCCCTCTCCCGCCGGCAGCTTCTACGCCATGAGCGACGACGAGGAAGGCGACTACGACACCATCACCCATACCGAGACCGGCCGCGGCGTCAAGCTGCTCTTTTCCAAATCCAAGGTCTACGTCCACCCGACCCCTTCGGCGCGCGACAACATCCCCGGCTACATTGCCCTGCTGCAGCAGAAGCACCCTCCGTCCTCTCATATCTCGACGAGCTGCATCAGCAACAACAACAACTACTACTACAACTACTACAACAGCTACAACTATAACGACAACAATGACCGTCCCGCCAACAACAGCAGCAGCAGCAGGAGCAGCCATCCCTCCTCCCGCGCCCACCCGGCTTCCTCCGACCTCCTCCTAGCCTGGGTCCCCGAGTCCCAGCTCGGCGACGCCGCGTCCATCTACGTCAAGGTCGACCTCTGCGACACCGACTCGCCGCCCAAGCAGTCCTACCTCGTCCCGCCGCCGCCGACCGTCACCAGCCACCCGGCCACCGCCGGCGTCGGCCATTACGCCTTCGCCGTGCCCCTCTCGGCCATCTACTCGCTCCTCGTCCGCCCGCCCAGCGTCGGCTGGTGGTACGGCAGCGTCATCATCAACTCGCGCGCCGGCGACTCGTTCCCGCCCCTCTTCTTCCACGACGACGAGTGCCAGAGCACCATGCTGCAGAAGCACCGCCGCGCCAGGGACTCCTTCGACCCCTTCGACGAGACGGGCGAGATGTTCTGGGGCGGCGACGAGGTCCTGCGCTGGCTGAAGCGCTACGTCGCCGTCGAGCGGAGCGCCGTCGAGCCCAACGTGTACCTGGTCGAGCCCAGCGAGGAGGACAGCCTCGCGTTCGGCGGCAAGAGCGGCAAGAGCGGCGTCGGCACCAATGTCAAGACCGCCGTCGGCGGTGGCGGCAGGGGCGTGGGTGTGCCGGGCGCTTCGAGGGCGGCGGCCTCCCGTACTGCTGCTTCCGCTGCTTCCGCTGCTGCTGCTGCTGCTGCTGCTGGTGGCTCCGGTGGGGGTAGGGATGGCGGGATGGATCCGTTCATGAAGTTTGTCAAGGAGACCGGGTGGAACATCATGGAGAAGTTCAGCAGGGTGACCACCTTCACGCGCCAGGCCGCGCAGGACGTGCTGGACAACCCGCGCGTGCCGCCGCAGGTGCGGAGGCTGCTGCGGAACCCGGAGGTGCAGACGCTACAGGAGGAGTTCGACAGCGCCCGCATCTATCTGGCGCGGTGGGCCATGGGCATCGCCGAGCAGAGCGAGCGCGACAGGAACCAGAGGATATGGACCGCCCGGGAGGTCATGGAACTCGAGGACACGGACGTGGGCGAGTTCGAGCTGCTCGACAGCACCAGCAGCCTGACGCTCGAGCAGCTCCGGAAGCCCGTCACCCTCAAGGAGTGGAACTCGTTCTTCGACCCGCGGACGGGGCGCTTGTCCGTCACCGTGGACGAGCTCAAGGAGCGCGTCTTCCACGGCGGCCTCGACCCGGACGACGGCGTCCGCAAGGAGGCCTGGCTGTTCCTCCTCGGCGTGTACGAGTGGTACAGCACGGCCGACGAGCGCAAGGCCCAGGCCGCCTCCCTCCGAGACGCCTATATCAAGCTCAAGGGCGCCTGGTGGGAGCGTCAGATCGACAGGGGCGGAGAGGGCGAAGAGGGCGAGTGGTGGCGGGAACAGCGAGGACGCATCGGTGAGTTTATTCGACTTTATTTTCATCTCCTCCTTCCCACACGAGTGGCGGCGACTAAACAACACACCTTCTTCAGAGAAAGATGTTCATCGCACCGACCGCAACGTCCCCATCTTCGCCGGCGAAGACATCCCTCACCCGGACCCAGACTCTCCCTTTGCCAGCGTCGGCACCAACGCGCACATGGAGCAGCTCAAAGACATGCTCCTCACGTACAACGAGTACAACCGTGACCTGGGCTACGTCCAGGGCATGTCGGACCTGCTCGCGCCCATCTACGCGGTCCTCCAGGACGACGCCCTGGCCTTCTGGGCTTTCAAGTCCTTCATGGACCGCATGGAGCGCAACTTCTTGCGGGACCAGTCGGGGATGCGCTCGCAGCTGCGCGCTCTGGACCACCTCGTCCAGTTCATGGATCCCAAGCTGTACGCCCACCTCGAGTCGGCCGACAGCACCAACTTCTTCTTCTTCTTCCGCATGCTGCTCGTCTGGTACAAGCGGGAGTTCGACTGGCCCGACGTGCTGCATCTCTGG
This sequence comes from Thermothelomyces heterothallicus, assembly GCF_042370625.1. Lineage (NCBI taxonomy): Eukaryota > Fungi > Ascomycota > Sordariomycetes > Sordariales > Chaetomiaceae > Thermothelomyces > Thermothelomyces heterothallicus. Next base: position 342,314 of record NW_027192570.1, on the reverse strand, counting down.
GAGGTGCTCTGGACCGACTACCTGACCAGCAGCTTCCACCTGTTTGTGGCCCTCGCCATCCTCGAGAAGCACAGGGACGTGATCATGACGCATCTCAAGCACTTTGACGAGGTGCTGAAGTACGGTAAGGTTTTTTTTTTTAGCCTTTTTTTTTAGCCCTTTTCGCCTCCCCCCCCCCCTTTCCTTATCTATCTCCCCTTTCACACCTCCCTGTGTGATTTACCACGCATCAAATCTGACGTCGTCCTTTCAAAACACCACACAGTCAACGAGCTCTCCAGCACGATCGACCTCGACTCGACCCTCATCCGCGCCGAGGCCCTCTTCAAGCGCTTCCGGCGGCTCGTGGACGCCGTCGACAAGAAGGGTAACTTCCCCGCGCCCAGGCACCGGCCGGTCCTCGAGCAGGCTTCTTCCTCTGGGCCCGGTCCTGCTTCCGGCCAGGGAGCCCAAGCTGGTGCCAGTGGCGGCAGGGACACGAGCAAGTCGCCCACCGCGCAACCGCCGCCGCCGCCGCAGCAGCAGCAGCAGCAGCAGCAAAAGCAAGAGCAGCAGAAGCAGCCGGAAAAGGTAATCACACCCGAGCTGAGAAAGCTGTTGAGTCGGCAGGTCGAGGTGTTGCCGCGGAAGGACGCGGCAAAGAAGGGGGATGGCATAGCGGGGACTAAGGGAAGGTAAATATCCTGAGCGAGGGATCTGCACAACCGCGATGCCTCATGTATCTCTACAGCAAGTAGTTTTTTTTTTTTTTTTTTTTTTTTTTTTTTTTTTTTTGGGGGGGGGGGGGGGGTGTGGTTTTTTATGACTAGGAAACGGATTTCGTCAAAGCACCTTCGTCATCACATCTCATTTTGAGTGGGGGCCAGGTTATGAGACTCGTTTACGTTGACATGAGACAGGATTATATTCTATTAGCCCGTTGACAAAAAGAGATCTACAACAAAGATATCAGAATCTATCTACAGCTCGTCCCTCACATGCCCCGCTGCCGCCTCGGCCGCTGGCAAGTCCTCCATGGCCATGATCTTCACCACCAGACTGGTCCAGCCAGTGAAGTGCTGCGTGCGCTGGCCCTTACCCGTCTCGGGGTTGTACTGCTCCCACGCGAAGCCCGTCTCCTCCCAGCTCTGGTAGACCGTGTCGACAATGTTCTTGCGCAGGCGCGAGTACAGGTCTCGCGCCGTCTCCCTATGGGGACCTTCCTGTGTGGCCACGTTCTGTTTCCGCCAAGGTCAGTAACTCTGCCCAGTAACATGATAAAAGGAGGAAAAAAAAATAAATAAATAAAAGAGGCAAAGAGTGGGAGGGGGAGGGGATGGGATCCGAACGTACGTAAAGCTGGACAATCGCCAAGTAATTGATGTTGATCCACACCGGGCTGCGCCAGTAGTTCTCGGCCGTGCCGTAGAACTCGTCCTGTTTGCTCAGGCTGCGCAGGCCGTGCGGACTCCAGAGCTCCTCCTCGTCGCCTATCAGCTTGAGCAGCCTCCCCAACCTGGGGCTGTCGGGCTTGAGCAAACCCGTCAGGAACGGGAAGAGCGAGATGTAGCCCTTGTGGCAGACGAGCGTGTGCTCCTCAAAGTCGTCCACGGTCGCGTCGCAGTAGCAGCCGTCCTTTTCGGACCAGTGGAGGTCGTCCAGGTTGCGCTCGATGGCGGTCAGGATCTTCTTGTACTGCTCCGCGTCCGCGGAGAGGCCGAGCGCGTCGGCGACGTTGGCCAGCGACCGCGCCATGACGCCCACCCACGACAGCAGGTCGACGTGCAGCTCGCCGGGGTGCGGCGGCCGCGGGCGCGGGTAGTCGTCCAGCCCGCTCGTCAGGCAGTGCGTGGGCGTGCGGCCGCGCCAGCGGTAGCCTTCCTGGGAGGAGTAGGCCTCCCGCTCGTAGGACTTGATGTCGCCGGCCTGGGTCTTGCGGAACCAGTTGAACTGGCGCTGCAGGAGGGGATACAGGCGCCGGAGGTGTTCGAGGCCGACTTCCGGGTTATCGAGGGAGGCGGTGGCGGTGAGGGAGGACTCGTCGTGCTGTTGCGCGAGTCGTTCTTTGCCCGAGTCTCCTAGACTGCCATTTGCCGCCCCGGCGAGCTTTTCCACAAATGCGTCGATGATGAAAAAGAGGGTCGGCGGGTTGGCGTAGTGGGGATATTGTGTCTGGAACTCGGGGGGCACTTTGCTGCGTGCTTCGGCGCCGAGGATCTGCTCGCGGCCGATCCAGCCGTCCTCGTCCATCAGGTTGAACCAGCTTTTGACAATCTCGAGCGTGAGGTCCATGTCCCAGTCGGCGATGGGAAGGAGGTGAAACCCCTCATCCCACAGGAAACCCCTCGGGAAGAACGGCCGGGATGGGATGCTCGTGAAGAGCTCGTACGGCCCCTCCAATGCCTGCTGGTTGCGGGCCCGCGCTTCGGCAGTCTCCTCCCAGAACCCCTCGTTCTCCTCATCGTACTCGGGCGCGTACGACCGGTCCACCACGGCATGTCCGTAGAAGTAGCCGATGCCGCCGATCAGGTTGGAGAACATGCTCCGGCCGAACTTTTTGAACCTGTCAGCACTGAAGGGAGCCTTCGGGGCGAACACGGTTGAGAAGCGCTCGGCGAAGGACTCGGTCGTCTCCTTGATCTCCCTCGACAGATCGGCACTCGTCAGCTCTTTGCCTGCCGACTCGCTAGAGAAGAGCACATCGAACTCAAAGTCGCCTTCAAAGACCTTCTGCACGATATGCACGTTTCCGGCGCCGGGTCGGTTGGTGAGCAAGTACACTTGCCATGGCGGCGGGGGGTCCTGGACGTCGTATTTGTTCTCGACCAACCAGTCGACGCCCTCCTTGAGCTGTCTGAATAGAATCGGCTTCGCCTGCCATATGTGCTCCTCGGGGTAGGTCAAGGACTGGACGACGGTCTGGCCGGGACCGCGGATTCGCGAGATGTCATGTTCGCTCTTGGGCTGGACCCCTTGGCCTCTCGTGATGACAAGCTTGTAGTTACCAAGCGACTCCGAGTGCCCCTCCAGGGTGACGTCCCCCTCATATCCAAACTCATCCTCGCCGGGAAGCGCCTGCAGCTCCGAGTCGGGCCCTTCCTGGGTGACGTAGAAAGCCACGATAGTCTTCTGGTCCTTGGGCGCATCACCGTTGAGCACTCCCTTGATGCGTGCCGCCCAATTGCCCCCGTGCGTGCCGCCGGGTACCTTGACGAAGGAGGTGGTGAGGTCGAGGCCGTTCTGGATGTCGTGGATGGTCTGGATACCGCCCCGCCGGGGGTCGTACTCCTCCCATCCATACCCCTTCATGCCCTCATTCTGTTCGCAGGTGTACCGTACCGCTGTAACGGAAAATGGTCAGACCACGAAAAGAGGCGCCCGGCAGAGCAGGGGTGCCGGGAAAGGGAAGGGGGGGGGGGGGACAACGAACTGTGCTGGAAGTCGGTGTATGTCTCGACTTTGCCCCACATCAAGCCCGTCATCAAGCTCTGAGGGATCCTGGGGCGCACCCCGAAGTAGAGGTTGGGGCGATAGGGGCCCCATAGTAAACTCTGATTATTCTGGCGCCCAATCTCGCCGTGCAGGATCGGTTCGTCATCGGTAGCCGCGTTCGCTGATACTGCAGTTGCGAAGCCAAGGGCGGTCAAGAGGGCACTGAGCCAGCCGAGGGTGAGCAGAAAGCTCAATTGGCGTCCCGACGGCATGGCGGTGCTCCTTCAAAGTTCAGATTAACAAAACAAAGAAGAAACAAAGAATTAGATAATCAGAGCTTCATGGCGTCTTGGAAGGTGAAGCGCGCAGACCGTAATCCGTACACACAACCTAGTCGGCAAGGGAGCTTCGACCTTTGGTGTCTCCGGGTTTCGAACACGTTCACGGTGACAAGCTCCAATTGGGGGCCTAGAAAAAAAGTCTTGGCATCCCGTGGACTGGCCGTTTCATCCCCACATTCTTGAAGTAACTACAGATTAGTGTACAAGTAACTACGGATTACTGTACAGTACCAAAATGTGGGGAGACGAGTGGTCTCGATACGGAAACTCCGTCGACGCAGAGCCCCCACGGCATCCTTTTTTGGGACCCCAATTCATCTACTAGACCACATCCAACGTAGTGTCGTACTCTGAGCGTGGCCGTGGCACTCTTGCATGCAAAGCACCTTACGGATGAACTGAATTGGCAGCAGCGACAAATCTCGGACTTTTCAATGTTTTGACCTCTCTCTCTGCAGGTCCCATCACGGCCATTATCAATACCGACACGTAGCCGGTCCTAAACTTGCTTCTTTCTCCCTTCTCATCAACCAAAGCGGGACAAGTCGCGATTCAACCTATATGGACGGCACCTGACCCGCTCTGGCTCCGACAATTTGTGGAGTGGAAACTGCGAACCGAACGCCCCCCCCCCCCCCCCCCCGAAGAAGCAATGTCTGCTCGGACATCGGCATCGGGCTTGGGAACATAAGCTGGTCACAGGTCCTGCGGCCTTCTGCAATCCCCGCCGCGAGAAAGGGCGGGTAGCCAATCTGGTAGGATAGTTAGTCTTGCAGTCGCTGCTTGGCTACGAACAACGAGACAGGTGACGTTATGCGTCTTTCTCCAGTCCGTTGGCCAATCCGGGAATTCAAGAGCTGCGGTGTTTGTTGACCTGACATGCTTGCCAAAGTAAGCCTCGCTGTTCTTCTCCCACGGCATGGGCAGCCAACAGAGATGGACTGCTGATGGTCCTAGTGATGTGTCCCTATCTTTGGAGCCGAAGGCACGTTTCAAATCTCTTGAGCACTGGGTGACAAGCATTGCACCATCCCCGTCTGAGTGACTTGAGACGGCACGCATGGCTCAAGACACCAAGACTAGGACCTTGTGACATCCCTTCCGGAGGAAGTTCGATACATGTTCGTTAGTACGCTATTCCGTACACGTCCTGTACTGTACCTTGCAGCGGGAGAGAACCCAGAAATTCCGAGTCCAGCAGGGGTTCGCTTTACACTACGCCCAGCCGTGCCAGAGCATCTCGACTTGCCGTGTCTGATTACACAATCCCCTCCCCCCCTTGTGCGCCACTTTGCCGGCTCGACAGCCACTGCAACGGTCGAGACTTATGCGCGCGACCCCGGCACACCGCAACCAGCATTTCAACAGGTGTAACTAACCCACAACGGGGCAAGGACAGCGGAGAGGTTGCTCCCTCGTGCCGCTCGCATGCAGGAACCTCCCGTATCTGGCGATCGGGTGTGCGCCCTTGAACAAGGGACATTGGTCTCCGACAGCCACAACACAGGGGCACAAAACGCAGAAGGCGATCTTCTTCGACAGGCAACTCCGGTGAGCCGAGGCATCGGGCTTCGCCGAGCCTCCCTCCAAAGAGCACCGGACGACCCTGTTCACAAGGATTCCGTGCCCTGACTGGTCCGTCTCATCGAACCTGAAGCCACAGATCGCCCACCCGTACTATGTAGATAGATCTATCAGGTCAATTTCGCCAACATTGAGTGCCGAAGCTTGTTTCGAGCCGGTCTGTCGGATTGGAAACACGCTCCTCTTCCCGCTCTGAAGATGCTGCCTGCTTTGACTTGTGTTACCCTTGAAGTGAGTGAGTCGATCGACCTTTTTTTTTGTGTTTTTTTTTTTTTACCCCCTAGGTGGTACGAATGATGCAAATCGAAGGTTGATCGAACAGCCGCCAAAACCCTCGTCCAGTACGGAGGAGTTTCATTCATCCTGTAACTTTGGATGGAAACAAGTCGGCAGTCCTTCGGTCCTCCGATGGCACGGCTGCTCCCGCACAGGCTTGACAATCGCGGGGGCTGCGGGCTGCGGGCTGCGGGATGCGGGGAAACAAAGTAACTGTAATCCGTACAAAGTGCCAGTCCCTCCTCAGGATTCGTATATGTTCCTCGGCAAGGTGGGAGTCGCCGATAACTGGTTTCGCCATATGTAGGACCGCTCGCCATCTCCTGTCTGGCGTGCGCATTTGAGAGCTGAAATTTATTACCGAGATCTTATCGGCGACCATCGGGCTTCGCCCGTGAAGCGGTCATGCAGTAGCGTGCGGCAATGCTCCCCCAAACCAAAAAGACACTTTGGATGGCACGGAAATGGACTGCAATGGTGGTGGCTGTGCCACCCTTAAAACCATAGGTTCCACGGTCCCTGTGTCTCTGTAAATGCAGCCGGGGACGGATTGCTGAAGAGATCGTCTCGCTTATTGTTCCTGGCGAGCCGGGAAGAAGAGTGCGTAGTGCACGTTTTGTCGCGGAATGCCACCCTTGGAGGGAAAGAGAGGACGGTGTGTCACGTTTTCTCGCGTAGATGGTGGACGCATTCGCGTGGCACGACGCCGCGCATGCGGGACCGCATGGAACCTTTGGCATGAGCTTGTCCGTCATGCCTGGGCAGAATTGACCCGAGTCCGAGGCCGGCAATGGCGGGGGTTTTGCTGCTTTGCCGATTCCAGACCGTGGCACTTGTCAGGGCAGAAATCAGGCAGAAACCACTCCTCCAGCGATGCTTGCGGATAACGCGCTCCCCTACGTCAGTCAACACGTCAACGCAGCAGTGTAATCTGTACAGTGTACTGCGTAGGCTGCAAGATCCTCGTGGTCACCCTCCCATGGGGAAGTTGCGTAACCACTGGCAACCTGACGATCCAGAGTGCCGGGAATCTGAACAGGGCAATTGCCTGCCAAGCATTCCCCGGTCGCAGCCGCATTCGGTTACAATGTCGCAACAAGGGCGCGATTAATAATCCTGGATACAACCACAAGCTAACCTTGTTGTATGCATACGGAAACGACTGCGAAGGGAGCCTTGCAGGAAATAGTTGAATGAAGAGCGAAGAACGCTTTTTTTGTTAGCCGTCATCATGATACGAGAAGCCAAAAGCGGTGTAGGGCAGCCAAAGCAATGCAACCCAGAGTGCCTCCCGAGCCCAGAACCCTATCAACCAATCCTGTATGCCCCAAGCCCTGACCCAACCCAAGTGTTCAAAGAACAGAGGGAAAAAAAAAAAAAAAAAAAAAAAAAAAAAAAAAAAAAAAAAAAAAAAAACAAGAGAAAACAAAAGGGGAGAAAACCCGCGAGATCCAACCGACGAGCGTAGGGTATATGCCGAAGTGAAAGGAAATGAGAAAAGACAAAAGAAGGAAAATCCCGTGTCGCCCCCCAACCCGAGAGAGAGAGAGAAAAAAAAAAAAAAAAGGAAGCAGACCGTCTAGTGATGCTAAGCCCCAGTGTGTCCCAAACTGCAGTGCAGTGCGAGCCAAGTCCCTTATCACAGCCATACACACAACGCTCGCTTTCCCCAACCAACCAGAACCCCAAACATGCGACAACGCTGGAAAAAAGGAGAGGAAAGCCGCAAAAGGCCCAGCGAAGTGAAGTGAAAAAAAAAAAAAAAAACGCCTGAGTCGCTGCCGTCAGACGCCACGGGAGGCCAAGAGCGAAAATCATTCCCCGTCTCGAACACGAGCCCAGTCCCCTGTCTCAGGCCCTCAAAAAAGGTTCATTCAATTCGATCGACACAAGGCACATCCCGATCTCCCCTAAGACGCTAATTCGTCAGTACACTAACGTGCTTCCACCTTCCTGTAAAGGCTAACGTTTCGCCTTGACATCTCCAGACAGTGCTAAATTGAGAGAGCGGCCATCGCAGAGAAACTGGAAAAGAACAGAGGGGGTGAGGGCTCGATGTGCACAAACTTACCCATCATAGCATCATGGAATAAAAAAAATGGGGAGGGAGGGAATCACATCCCATGCCCGGGATCCGCGGCTGCCGCATCGAAATCGTAGTATGCCCCGGCGTAAGGCGATTCATAGCCGTGATAGACCTCCCCGTTCGCGTCCACCATCCCCCCGTGCGGATGCGGTGGCGGTGGTGGCGCGTAGCCGTACGGGTTCATTTGGTAAATCGTCTGGTCGACAGGCCCCGGTGTGCCGCTTGTTGTGAGGATGACGCTGCTGCCGCCCGTGTGGCCGCTGTAACGGCTGTGGCCGCTCGCGCTCGAGGACGCGTGCCCCCGGGCGACGACGTGCCGCATGTTGAGGCCGCCCCAGGGCAGGCCCGACAGGTCGCCGCCATCGTCCAAGCTGAAGTCTTCTGGGTCGGGGATGTGATAGACCGAGCCGGCGAATTGCTGGTTCTGTGCGTCCCGGGCGGCGCGGTCTTTCTGCTCGCGAGCTTTCTCCCCTGTACATCTCGGTTAGAGGGATGGGCTAGCTGGTGGGCTCGCGGGCGTCGACGTACTGAACTTGCGCTGGGCGATCCGGTTCTGGATGCGTCGCCTCTCGTCTGGTTCTGTCACCTCGGTCCAGTCGTCGGTCTTCTTGGTCTTTGTTGATGAGGCCTTGTCTTTCCTTGAAGCCGAGGATGACGAGAGCTTGGACGACCTGGAAGACATCTTGGATGGCTCTCTCTCGGTGTCTGAGCCTGACTGGGTGGCAGCGGTTGTCTTGCTGCCCTTGGTCTTGCTGCGGCCCTTTCCTGAGTGGGGAGAAGGGAGGGGCTGCTTGCTTTGCCTTGGGGTGGACTGGTGCCTACTCCTTAACCCGGCGTCGTCCCACTCTTCGTTGTGCGAGTCGTGGGGATGGCAGACCTCTATGTAGCCTTGGTCTTCAACGGGTTGGTATGAGGACATCTCGAGAGAGAAAAGAGAAGGAAGAGGAAGACGAGACTAACAGGCCGAAGTCTGCTCTTCTTGTATGCTCTTGATCTTTCGGGTTCCAGTTCGGGAAAGATGCTTGAGCTTGTTGCTGCTTCGGGAACGGGTGGCGCCCACTAGGGAAGCTTGATCACTTATATACAATATGGATCGAGGAGGCTAGACGGATTGAACGTTGGGAGAATGCCCTGTCGACTCGTCGACAGGAACGACCGTTTGCCAAAGATGGAACTGACAAGGGGTTTAGTGTTGAAGGTACTGGTCGAGGAGTTTGATGACCGTTATTTGCGGCGCTGGCGTGGTATGCAGGAGAGATAAGTCGGGGAATTGAAGCAGAAGATGACACACAAAGCTCCACGCCGTGATATAAGACGGGCCATCCCGAATTGGAGAGCTGGACTTGATGTCGGTGAGGGGGGAGGGAGGGAGGGAGAGGGTCTGCAGGGTCTGTCAGTGGAGCGGCTTGGTCCGAAGTCCAGAGTCGCTGCCCTACGAGCAGCGATGAGTCGCACCACGGAGTGGACTCTATGACTCCATCTTCAAGACCACAAGGCGAGGGGCTTAGTGGAGTGGGGATGGTGCGCTTGCGGCGCACCCGTCCTTGACCCATGCCAGAACGGGAGCAGGGATGACTGGTCGTCGCCGCATGTGGGCATCGTGGACGGTGCATTCACCCGCCCCGGAGCCTGCTTCTCTGAGTGGATCCTGGACCAGAGCGGGAGGTGAGAGGTCCCTTGAGAGCCCCCTCCTCGGGATTCCCCTTGTCGACTGCTGCCACCTTGCTGAGCCAAATCACTGGCTGATCCCCGGATGTGCCTCGCGTGCACCGGTACGGCATGCACTCGCATGCGCACGCGGATTGGTAGTGGCACGGCACCTGCAATTCATTAGTCCGTACACTTGGGCGAGCCCAGCCTCATCTTCGATGTCTCACTCCTCTCCCTCAGTGAGCGTTGATGTGGGTACGCCATGGCCGACGTTAGGTAAGTTAACTGGTTGATGGTTAACACAGTGTCGGGACGCGCGCTCTGGGTTTGTCAAAGCGAGCAATACGGTATACCTCCACCCCGATCTGCCAAGAACTCACCTTGCCCTCTCGAAGAAAAGGTGAGCTTTTGTGAGGAGCTCAAGGATAAAAATAAATTGGAGAAAACAGTGTTTTAGGCCAGTCGTTGCAAGATCCCTCCCACGCTCTCCACCTGGGAGCCCACCATCAAGGCTTCATCGACAACAGCAAGCGAGAGCAAGCTCTTGCTGCCCATGAACTGCATGTAACCCAAGCATGGGAGGTGGCGTATTGGTGGAGAATGGATGGACGAATTTCTCCCAGAAAAGGCATGGTTCGAATGCGCCGCGATCTCGGTCGCCAGTGGGCATTTGGACGGATGTACGGAGTACATTCTTCGGATGTGCACCACACACGAACGCCGCAGGATCCCAAGGCTATTCCAAGTACTGGTAGTGTAGCGTACTGTCCTGGGCAGTTGTTGTGTAGGGCTGAACATCAATTGTAAGCATGCGAATCGCAGGATGCACCATCCGAGTCTTTCACGAGGGAGAAGGGGTGGTTACCTGATCAGGCGAACTCGGTAACGAGCAGCTCAAGTCAACAGAGTAATTGACTTTCTTCCCCAAAGCAACTCGCAGTTGGCTTCCCTCCTCTCAGGTTCATGAAAATGGAAGGACCATTGCAAGATTTGGGTCTGTGCGAAACCGGCCAATGGCCATCTGATCTTGTTGGTGTAGCGGGCCCCGCTTACTGCTTTAAGCTAGAAGGAACTTTGGCTCTTTCCGTGCAAGCCCCGGGCCTTGCCTGTGGGTCCCTCATAGCTTAAGGCAGGTTCCGAGTGCACATACGGATGTACACTACACTACCCAGTTGAAGTGCTTGGCCCTGGAAGTTCTCCGATTCTCGCACCCTGAACAACGCTGCCCCCTGATCAAGGTCACACTACAGGTCACGACGTATTAGCAATTGAGAGATGTAGAGAAGGGCCAAGAGAAGAAACAAGTTTAAGCGAACCCCAAACATGTCTCGTGTATTTCGTGGTTTGTTCCACTTGCTGGTAGCGGGGCCCAGCGCCCCCATCGCGGAATTGAAAGAATCGGGCGAACGATCTGAAGCTGAAAACCTTAACTTTTTTTGGGGTTTTTTTTTGGGGGGGGGGGTTCACGGTACGCTAGCAGCGGAAGGTATGTATCGAGATTTACCGCCCAGCTAACCTCTTTACTCCGTACGTACATCACTACTGGAATGTGGGCAGTGACAGTTGTGCAATGGTTACACATTGTGCGACTTTCCACATCGCTGTCTCTCAACCTCGTGGTTTTCGCCGCGCCGCTTTCTCGTCCGTTACATCCAGAGGTTACGATTAGATATCCGCCCGCATGGTGCAGGGTGCGGCCAACTCGCAAATCCTTTCGAGTCTTGATGTAGTGTATACTATGTACACTGAGGTCATACGACAAAGACGTCTAACCTATTCCGGACTGTTTGAGCATGTCTGACCGTTTCTCGGCGGGACCCGTGGGCCCGTTTCTACAAGAGGTTCTTGGCATGAAAAGTTTTAGATCCCGGTGCACTCGGCTCGAAATCAAAAATAGTGCTAGCTAACTAATCCTGAAGCCGCTTCGATACGCTATTGTAGTGTCCGTGTATTCCGTTCACTAGACCGGATGCCGTCGCTGGCCATTGCCGGTCCGTGCAGCCTCCCGCCCCAGGTAGTCCGGGGAATAATTAAGCTTCGTGCACCGCCACACTACTGTGACTGGACTCGCGAAACACTGAGCCAACGGGCATTGGTGCCCACACTTGGGAACGACGATCGCAGTCCCAAAGAATTCTCCAGGATCCGCATAATGACCCACCTTGAGGTTATTTTTATTTTTAGAGCTGTGTGTGCACAAAACACTGGGCCCGACGGCATGGTCCGTCAGACAGGCTCGTTCTGCTCGGGAATTTGTCTTCGGCAGGCGGACCGTTCTATTTCAGCTAAGGCGAAAGCGCCAATGAAATTTTCAGCCTTGCGTTATGCTGGGGTTGCTGTTCCTCAATTAGTTCTCGTGCCACAACATGCCCGATATAGTACATCACGCTAGTGTACTGCGCCAAACGCCGGCCCACGCCTCCGACTTTCGTTCCCACCAATTGCCCTTGCGCTGGGCTTCCTCTTCTGACCGCGAGGCTGTCTGCTGCTTGTGCTCGGACAGTTCGAGTTGCTGGGGTTTGAAGAAACGACGGGCTGGCTGCTTGACGACAATGGTGGGAGTTTTGGGCATGCATAGCTCATGCTTGTTGCGACTGCTAAATATTCCGCGCCGGCCGATTGGTCGCCGGAAAATGAAAGGGTTCCCAGATCTCCGCTTTGCGGTATCATGTAACGTTATCGAATGCTTCCAAGTTTATCGACGGCATCACGTCAGTCGACTAACAGCGCCCAAAACCTGCCGGAGCAAAACAGGATGACATGGCACCCCTCTTGCGTACGGAATAGAAAGTCTTCACCACCGCATTAGAGGACTTGGTGGGTTTGGTGACCGCAAACTCCCTTCATTCTCTACGGAGTATGCACATTGAAACGGAGACTGATGTTCACAATGCCTGGCATCGAAGCAGACACTGACTTTTACCGGGGTTGTTTGAATCGCGAATTCTAGGTCGCTTGGTTCACAGCTACGAAGTTCTTTGGCCTCACTGGCGCAATAATTTTGGTGGCGTCCAAGAAGCGGAAAGCTTGTTCTTGCCCAAGGAGATTGACGCTAATCAGTTTGGCAAGAGTGACTCTATATTTAACTCGTGCCAAGACATGCCTTGAACTACGCTACTCCGTAGTGTACACTGCAGAACATACTACACTAGTGTAGTTTTAGTGCAAAATACCCACTAATGAGTAGTAGTAGTACACTTCTGTAGCACGCTAAGTCGGGAAACACCCTGGAAGACTGATCGTGTTCGGGCGAACCGGTCACCGACCTGCGAATGTCCGTCCGGATCCGAGTTGCTTCCGTTTGCCAACGCCGACTGGCCAGCAACGGAGTTCTAGCGTTGACAAATGAGAAATACACTTACGCCGCATAAAGAGGACCCCATACTTCGGGTGCTTTGCCGAGCCTAGTGTCGACGGCGCGGAGCCAATATTCTTGCCTTGAGCGATTTAGCAGACTGGCGACCAGAACTTGAAGGGTCTGACTATCCGTTTCGAGATAGCTTCTCGTCATCAAACCGCTATGTGCAACTATCGCACATGGATATGAGTTCGAGACCAGCCGAGCAGAAATCTGCCTTGCCAAGAACGAGTGCGTGTGGCGCGACGCGCGAGGCGTGCAATGTCCCTCAACGGATGTGGCGGCTGACACTTGACGAAAACGGCGCAGCTTGCCGCTCGCCTCACACCCAGAACTCTCGCCGGGGCGCGGCTTGTTCATTGCTCCCGTCTCCTCTTTCCCCACTGTCCACAAGGATTCAACGTTCAGACCTCGGCAGCGCCCATGGTCGATCGTCAATCGGGGATCATCAGCCGTAGGTTATCTTTAGCAGCATCGAAGATTGGAGGATGCCTTCGCCGTCTTCCCGCATCGAATCGATATCCTGGCCAAGTCCCCCATGGTGCTGTTTCTCTATGGCTCGCTCAAACGATGAGACAGCCCTTCCAGAAGCAGCCACTTTGTCATGGCTACCATAAGTCTCTTCACGCCCTCCCGCACATAACGTCATCGAAGTCGTCCGGGCCTTTGTGCTACCCCAACATTGCCTCATGCATCGCATGCCACAAGGCGCTTGGTACGATTTGGGTTCTCTGAAAGTCCCGTCCCCTGCCGTAAGATCATCGAAAACATCGCAGCAGCGCGTCTGCTTTCCCGGCTCGGTTCAGTGTCCGGTATCCCAATCGCCAAATACCCTGGGCGCTGTTTGGCAGCCTATGCATCGTCCTGGTGGTCGTCGTGGAGTGTCGTGTCGTCGATATCGGCAATTCTTGCAACCTTGGGCTCTCTGGTGACACCGATAACGACCCTCCCCTTCCCCTTTCGTCACTTCGAACCCAAACCAGAACGCACTAGCCTAAGCGAGGCCTCTATCGGTCTGGCCGGCCTCCAAAACCGAGGTTCGTAGGACCTGGATCTGCCAAGAGTGAAGCCCCAAATTGTCAGCATCCCACCCGCCCCTTCCGCGCCTAGCCGAGTGCGAAATCGGTGTGATGGACTCTGGTATTCCCCAAGGTCAAATCGTATTCGGACTGCATGCCGTTTTGGACCACCCAGTGTTCAGTGCCTTGTAGAAAAAGTCCCCTCACAAAACCAGCCAATGAGTCGCCGAGTCCCTTGGCACCTGCAGCATGTCAATGTCGCAGCCAGCAAACCTGCACCCAAACAGCATTCGGCACCCGCATTTCGAGCTCATCAAGTCGGGGTCGGAGAAGATTGTTCGACAAGCTGCCGGTATGTGACGAGGTGCGTCTGGCGTTCCACCATCTCGACTCTCGGGCAACGGGCGACCAGGGTAGAGCAGTGTAAATTCTTGAACATTTCGGTCGATATCGTCGAGTCCAACAATGTCAAGTCGGGTTGTGCATGATTGATAGGTCCGGGATGCGACACGAGACACTTTAAGTATTCGCTTCTTTGCTCTTCGAAAGAGGCAGGCTTCCTCGTGAATCAGAGTTCGCTGGGGCGCAAAGGGTACGTTTTGCTGTTGCCTGCTCGTGGGATGCATCGCAGCTGGTGCTTCGCCGCTTTTGGTGGAGGCCAAGGATTCATCGGCAGTGCATCACGCTTGCCAACGCCGCAAACCGCTGTTTCGAAACTTGAAACGGACATCATCAATTCGTCTGAAGCTTCTCTGTGCCTCAAGAAAAAGTGGACAGGAACTTTGGTCGCTGTTTCAAACTTCTTAAAATTTGGGAATGAAGCACAGTTTTTGTTCCTGAACTTGGGAGCTGCACACGACCCTCCCCGCCGATTAGTCAACGCTGACAACACAGCCTGGGGTAATGAGACTGGACAGACGCGGATGCTGACGGCGCCCGAACGCCACATATTCGGAAGGTCACACAGGGAAAGGCCCGATAGCGGGGCTCATGGGCGCACGATGTTGTTCCGAGCTTCATAAGGATTACGAAATATTCATTCGGTGATGCGACTTCCTCTCCTCCTTGTCCCAAGCCTGGATTAATTAGGCAACGAAAAAGAAAAACAAAAAAGACGAAACAAGAGAAAGAAAGCAGGGATAGAGGACAGGAGAACGGATCAAAAAAAAAATGAAAAGGACGATTGAAGGCAAAGCAACGGCCAGCACCCACGGTAAGAAAAGTGGGTGTGACCGAGAGGCAAGACTGACAGACAAGACTCGAAACTGCTGGTTTGAGATCTAGACGCCAAGTCCCAATATTGTACAGTTTCTACACGCGATGCGTCGCTGCTACATATTTTAACACATTGCTCCTGGCACGCCGGGCCACCCAGTCGTAATGTGGCCGCTAATAGTAGCCTTGCGCTTCCCTCAACGCCTTCCGCTCCGCAACGCGCCTCTTGAAGCGGATCTCGGCTCTCCTCCGTTCACCGCCATCCACCTTATGTCCTCTCTTGTCCTCCCACATGCCCTCCGTTACCGTGATACGTGCACCGCCGTGCTTCATGGGCAGCGCGTAGGGGCCCACAATGGTGCGGGTTCCTTTGACCGTGAAGCCTTTTGCACGGACCATTTCCGAGGGCGAGACCTCCTCGATCTTCTTTCCAGGAGGCACGTTGACAACACGTCTTATGCGGAGCAGCGGCGTCTTGTCGATCTCGTGGACCCTCAGCTCCGCCGTGCCATTCTCGACGTACTTGAGGTCACCGCCTATGCCGAACTTGCCCTCCCTGAACCGTTGCCTCCACCTCAGCAGGTACCGCCTCGTCCTTGGAGGCTCGATGCCGAGTTCTCTGAGCTGTTCGGACGTCAAAGTAAAGAGCGCGTCCCACGTAGGAAACTTGGACGCGTGTTGTTTGAGGCCGCGGCCGATCACCGTGAGGAAGGTCTCGACATCGGGGACAAAGGGAATCGGTGCCGGTACTAATGGGAGCTGGGATTGCTTCTGTTGCTGTGAACCATTATGCGCCCATCGTGCTTGCGCCCTAAGTCCCGGGATGGCGACCGACGGGGCGGCGCAGGGTCGGAGAAAGAGCCCCAGGGCGGACTGTATCCGTAGAGACTTCATTCGTGCTGTTTGAAAGATGTGGTCAGCGGTTGCTGCTGTTGGGCGGCCAATTGACCGCAGAACGCCAAAAACCCAAGGGGCAGCAGATGCATCAATCTTACCTATTAATCGATTGTCTCCTTCAACGGACGGTGACCGAGGCTCATGCCCGATTCGAAACGACTTGTTGCGCCTCGATAGCTTGTTCGCGTGTCCCGAAACGGACCGACAAAAGAGTGGGAAAGTTTTCGCAGCGCCGAGATCCCAGAGCGCCGGGACCGCATAGCAGTCCCAACGCTCGACGTGCGAAGTGGGCCACGTCTGCTACCCAATCACAACTTGGAGTCCCCCAGGCTGCAATGGCCAGAACAGGGATCCGTGAATTGTGTAAGCCGCCTGCCGACTGACCATCTTCCAGTTCTTTGCATCAAACTCTGTCTACGCATCTTTGTTCTCAGTCCTTCTTTTTGGTGCGCCGTATAACCTCAGATTGAAGGTTGTTCCGCCAGCGGTCATCAGCCATCCACCGCCAATCACCGAGGGCACCATCCAAAGCCTCAAATATTTGAGAGTTGTGTCTTGCCTCAAGAGTCACTTCGCCTATGAACTTGGATTGGCACTAGTCAATTCAGTAGTTGATTTCTTCGTCACACATCCCGTACGGCTGTCGGCTTTTTTATTTCCTCAGATACTTTAAGGTCGCCGAGAACCAATTCTTCAACCAGCACAATGCCTCGCGCGAAAGCAAACAGGAAGCAAAGCGCACGAACGCAGCATGACGAGGAGAACATTGGAGATAACGATAATGTTGCGGCTTTTCTGGAATGTCTTCATTCGATTTCGTTGCCGGTTGATGGGATGAGGCAGGAAGTTCAACCGCGTCCGGCAAAGCGCGCCAAGACAACGAAAGTCCAGGATTCGATATGTATCGGGCGAGAAGTTCTGACAGTCACTTTCTGCGGTGAGGCGGCGGCATCCCAAAAACTTCCAATGACGACGCGGAAAGATGTTGGCTATGTTATCGATGCCCGTCTAGCTGATGATGCTCGAAACCCTGGCAACTGGCGATTGCTGCTAAAGCCTCGACCCAACTACCGCGGCCGTCACTTTAGGCTCGATTTGCCTCTGGGCGACGCTAAGATGACTCAGTCGTTAAGGACAGCCTTGCACGTCGCGGAAATTCAGGCCTCTGACCCCGGCGAAGAGGGTTGTATATGGGCTTCCGTCGATGCCTCTGTGGAGCAAATTGGGAGTTCGATTCAACTCGGTCTCGCCATCGAAGTAAGGTGGAACGAGAGTCTAACAATATGGGGAAGCGAGCGGTTCAGACTGAACTCACAGCAAACTCTCCGAGACGAAGTCCTCGAGACTTGGTTTCCCAATCTCCACCTGCCCAAGGGCAGTGACGCCCAACCGTCGTGGTCTCCACAAGATTTTTACGAAGCAGCATGTGTCCCCGACAAGGATAAGCTGGAAGCAGATGTATCATCAATGGAAGTTCCAAGGTTGGAATCAGTCTTGTACCCCTTTCAACGCAGAGCTGTTCAATGGCTTCTGAGGCGGGAGGGCGTGTGCTGGCATCGTAACACCGATAGCAACCAAGCAGGTATACAACCGTACGTTCCGTCGGACTTGTCAGACCCACCAATCTCCTTCTATCAAGCCAGAGACGTGGTCGGAAACCCTATCTGGGTCAGCCCTTTACTTGGGGCCGCTACTAGAGATGTGTCGCTGTTTCGACCCATTCAGGATCTGCGCGGCGGCATTCTCGCAGAGGAGATGGGGCTCGGAAAGACTTTGGAGGTGATTGCATTGATACTGCTGCATCGGCGACCCGAGTGTCCTGTCATGGTGTACGATTCCTTTCTGGGCCGCGAACTTTTGGCAACTTCGGCGACTCTGATCGTTGCTCCTTCTTCCCTCCTCGACCAGTGGCTGTCGGAGCTCAACCGCCACGCACCAAGTCTCAAGGTCATGTTCTATCCCGGGGTTACGAGGCTTGCCAGGGCGAAGGACCCGGATGAACTATCCGCCGAACGTTTGGCTGAACAAGACGTTGTCCTCACCACTTACGATGTTCTCAGGAAAGATATTTGGGCGGCTTCGGATGAGCCGATCCGCTCGATGCGCAACGAGAAGCAGTATGAACGAGTCAAATCCCCGCTTGTACAGCTCTCGTGGTGGCGGGTGTGCATCGACGAAGCCCAGATGGTAGAAAATTGGACGAACAATGCGGCGAAGCTTGCTAGGAATATTCCTCGTATCAATGCTTGGGCTGTCACGGGCACGCCCGTCAAAGACGATGTGCAAAAAGGTGCGGACGAGCCTCCATGCTACTAAGGGGGAATGCTGACGTTGAATCTTCAGATCTCCGTGGCCTACTTCTCTTTCTTCGTCATGAGCCATATGCGTCAGATAGAAAGATCTGGAATTTCCTCACCACCTTCGACAAAACTTCTTTCCAAAAGATCTTTAACTTGATCTCGATGCGACATAGCAAGAGCCTCGTGAGGAGCGAGATCGCCATTCCGCCTCAGAAGCGATACGTAATTACGATGCCGTTCACGGCCGTCGAGGAACAGCATTACCAAAGTCTCTTTGAGGAGTTAGCAGAAACGTGTGGCTTAGACGGCCGTGGCAATCCCTTGCAAGGCGATTGGGACCCTGAAGACCCCGCTGTGCAGCGCGCAATGCGCGTTGCACTAGACCGGCTCCGTCAGACTGTCTTGCACCCCGAGGTCGGAAACCGGAACCGGCGGGCTCTTGGTCACAAGGCTGGGCCAATGAGGACGGTTACGGAAGTTCTTGACGCGATGCTCGAGCAGGCTGAGAGCGCGATGAGGACGGATCAACGTTCCCTTCTTTCCACAACCTTAGTGAAGGGACAGATCTTTGCCTGTCAAAAACGGGTCCATGACGCACTCGCTGTCTGGCGCGAGGTTCTAGCCAAGAGCACGGAGCTGGTTGACGAGAGCCGGGTGCAGCTGGATCGTGAGGTCCAAGAAGCCCAGAAAGCGAAAGCGAGCGAAACTCGGTCAGCGATGGAAGATGGCGAGGACGTGGAGGATGACGATGCCGATGATGTTGTGTCACCGCAGGTGGGAGAAGCCCGGCGGCGGCTGCGGTCGGCACTCGAGATTCAACACCGGGCCGTCTTCTTCTGCGCAAACGCGTACTTCTCCATCAAATCGAACGAGGAAGAGACGCCGCCAGATTCGGATCAGTTTAAGTCTCTGGAGAAGATGGAGGTTGATGCGTATGACCGAGCAAAGGAGATCAGAAAAGAAATCCTCCAGGAGGTAGGCTGCATATCCTTGCCATATCAACGGCACCCACTAACAATGTTCAGAGCCACGGCAAAGCGAGGAAGCTGATGGAACGGCTTACGAAGGCGGCGTCGGAACAAGCCTTCGCGGTCATTCCGACCTTCACATCCGTGGAGAAGAACGGGATCGAGAGTCGGAGGATTGGAGACGCCATTGAGGAGCTCAACGTGGCATTAGATGAACAAGCGGCCAGGATTGACGACTGGCGCGAGCACGTCATTCAACTTCTTCTCAAGCCGCTCGTTGACGAGGAAAGCGGTGAAATCACTGGAGAAGAATACGAGCAGTCGACCAAGCTGCAGGAGGAAATCCTGGTTTATCTCCAGATTCTCCGGAAAGCATGTGCCGACAGGCATGCCGCAATCACGGGCCAGAAGAACTTTCTGGTGGAGCACGAAACGAAGGTGGCGTCTAGGATGGCCACGGCAGGAGAAGGCCCGTTTCCTGAGAAGTTTCTGGCGCTGCTGAAGGTTTGCGAATCCGTTAGGCCGCCATTTGTCGAGGGAGACCCCCTGACTTCGATGCGCGGAATCATCTCGGAGTTGCGCGCCCTATCAGTCAAGCTCAGGACTGACGCCGCCACGGGCTCCTCTCGAGCCACAAAGGAGCTTGCCGTTGTCTCGGGGTTGCTGAAGTCGATACTCCGTCACCAGACGGAGCAAACGAAGGCCGCAACGGCCCTGGAAAAGGAGATCGAGCGGTTCAGGGACACCCTAAACGCTCGAATCGAGTATTACCGGCAGCTTCAAGAGGTCTCAGATACCGTTCGGGAGTACGAGGGCTCCTTGGAGCCCGATGCGCTAGAGAATGCTATGTCGAGGACGATTGGGCAAGAAAGAGAACTGCAGGAGAAGTTGAACACTGCTCAATCCAAACACCGCTACCGTAAGTCCCGGGGAGGGAACCCATTGATTGACTTTGGCTGAGATTCGCAGTCATGTTCCTCAAAGAGGCCGAATCGGACTCGCCGGAGCAGCGCATATGCGTCATCTGCCAGTCGGACTTTACGGTGGGTGTCTTGACGGTCTGCGGCCACATCTTTTGCAAGGAATGCATCACTCTCTGGTACAGGGCACACCACACGTGTCCGGTGTGCAAACGACACCTCAGCCAATCTAACTTTCACGACATCACGCTCAAGCCGCAAGAGCTGAAGGTGCATTCGGAAGCGCACCAGGGAAGGGCCGGCGACCTGCAGGGAGCGCCTGTCACCCCTACCAAGAAGGTGTCAACCATCTACACCGAGTTCAATGCCGAGAAGCTGGCGGAAATAAAGAACATCGACCTGGAGGGCCCGAGCTTTACAACGAAGGTGGACATGCTTATACGCCACCTCGTGTGGCTGCGAGAGTCGGACCCGGGTGCCAAGTCGATCGTCTTTTCGCAGTACAAGGAGTTTCTGGACGTGCTGGCGTTGGCGTTCAGGAGGTACCGCATTGGTTTCGCCTCGTTCGACAAAGCACACGGCATCACCAACTTCAAGGAGGACCCGGGCACCGAGGTCTTCTTGCTGCACGCGCGGGCCCACGCCAGCGGACTGAACCTGGTCAATGCCAGCCACGTCTTCCTGTGCGAGCCGCTGCTCAACACGGCGCTGGAGCTCCAAGCGATCGCCCGCGTCGACCGCATCGGGCAGCAGCACGAGACGACGGTGTGGCTGTACATTGTCGACGGCACGGTAGAGGAGTCGATTTACGAGCTGTCGGTGCAGAGGCGGATGGAGCACATGGGCCGTAACCTGAAGGGCGAGTCGAAAGAGTCGACACCCGAGCTGCTGGATGCCAAGCTCGACGAGGCCAATGCACTCGAGATGCAGCAGGCGCACCTGTCGAAGCTGATGGGGAAGGACGGCATTTCGGGCGAGGCGGTGGACAAAGATGACCTGTGGACTTGTTTGTTTGGGCATTTACGTCCGGGGCAGGGGCGGAGTGGGACGGAGCCGGCGAACCTGCCCGTACGGCGGTTTCTGGCCGCAGAGGCGGCAGAGGCGCGGAGAGGTGATTGAAGTCGGATGTGGTAGACAAAAAGATGGGGGAAAAAATCGAACGGAGCAAGAGGAGCATCCATGTGTTCCAAGGGAAGATACAGCTTTTTTTTTTTTCCCCTTGAAGTACATTGTGAGCACTGGTAGTTACAAATCAGTTCCTGTTCCCCCTCCCCCCCAAAAAAAAAATATTGGACAGAATGGCTTACGGACTCCTGCTGATGACACAAGCTGACAAGCCGCAAGGGTTGGTGATGTTTTGTGCATCATTTACCTTAATACCTCGCTTGCGTTTGTCTTGTAGGTTCCGTAATCTGTATGTACAGGGCAGTACATACGTAACAGTACTTGCTCGGTATGGCAACTCGCGTTGTTTGGTCCAAGCTCTCGTTACATTACGATACGCCAACCCCATTACCACTACGGATTACACTAGATCTCGGGCAGTAACATTCGGTGCCTCCACCATCCAACGTTAGTGGACTGCACTAATAAACTAACGAGTAGGTACTTCGTACGGGTCAGTTACTTCGTAACCCCTTTGTTCGAGACCACATCACGAATGCCGGCGCAATGCCCATAAGCTCAGAACCCAGCATAGTCCAGAACGCCGGATCGATACCTCATCAGCGCAGCAACACGACGGCTCGCAGCAAAACCGCATACCACTAATGGCATAACGAACGTGACGACGTGACGACTTGACGACTTCTCCCCGTACATACCTCTCAGCTCATCCTGCCATTCCCATTCTCAACCCACCTCACTCGGACCGAATCCGACACAAGGCAGCGATACTTGCAGCACACGCAGCCGCAGCCGTCATCACCACGCCATGTCCCTCTCGACGCGAAGAGCGGCCGGCGGGTCGGCGCCGAAGCCAAAAACAAGCAGCATTCTGCAGACTCTCCAAGCTACAGAGATGATAGACACCAAGCCCGTTCTCCCAGCCGGTACATACACATGCATACCTTACATATCCTCCCTTCCCTTTTTCTTCTAGAGGGGCAACCGAGATAAAAGTTTGAAAATTAGAAGAAACAAGCTGACAATGCATGGTTTGCCCCACCCATGCAGAAATCCTCGCCACGATCCTCGATTACCTCCCTGTCGCCGACCAGCTGCGCTTCGCCCGCACCTCGCGCCGCATGCGCGAGATGGTCTACGACGACACGCGGTGGGTCGCCCGCCTGCGGAGCATGGGCTGCTGGAACGAGGCCGAGGCGCGCCGCCGCTTCGAGGAGGTCTTGCTGGCCCGCCGCCGGAAGGCCGCCTCCGGGGCCTCCGGCCGGTTAGGGGCGGGGGCGGGAGGAGCCGGGCCTGGGACGAGTGCCGGAGAGGAAGGAAGAGCGACCCGGCAGAGCCTGCTGTTCGACGCCGGGCTAGAGCTGGAGGAGGCGGAGGAAGAGGAGAGGAGGCGGGGGAGGCAGATGGCCGAGGTTCGGGACGGGTTCGAGACGATGAAGGTGGCGGGAACGACGGGGCACGCGGCCGCGGCCGCGGCCGTGGCGGAGGCGGGGCAGCGCGACCCGTCGACGGACCCCGAGGCGCTGCTGGGGGTCATCAAGAACGCGCGCAGCATCCGGGGGCTCGCGAGGCAGGAGTACGGCAAGATCTACGGCGCACTGGCCCCCTTCTATTTCGACCTCGTCCGCTCCAAGTCCCATACCGACCCGCTGGTGTTCAAGGTCTTCCGCGACCCCGAACGGCAGGCGCAGATGCTGGCCAACCTGAGGATCTTCGCCAAGAGCGACTGGGCGCAGGGCGCACTCAGGAGGGAGGAGAAGCTGGACATGATGACGAGCATCTTCGAGAGCGCGGTGCTGCGCGAGTTCGAGCAGGGCTACGAGTTCTGGGACGTGGACGGGCGGATGAACAAGTACGCCCACGTGCTGGACATGCTGAACGGGAGCAACGCCGCCGTGGAGCTCTTCATCCAGAAACACCCCATCTTCTCGGACCGCGAGGTGCTGGCCAACCCGATGGACTGCGTCAACCAGGCGCTGGCCGACAGCATCACGCTCGAGCCGTCGCGGCGCTTCTTCGAGGTGCTCTCTCGCAAGGTCGACGAGCAGGCCGGCATCATCGAGCGCATCTTCCCGGACCCGGGGCCGGTGTTCTGGGCCTTTGTCGACAAGGTCAGGGAGGACATCATCATGGAGTACGCCACGCCCTTGTTCGACGAGACCCACGAGCGGAGCATACCGTCGTACTTGAGGGCCGTGTCGGGCATCTTTGAGCAGACGCTGCACTTCCTGCGGACCCTGACGCCTCCCAAGGGCGGAGAGGCAGAGCAGGAGGACAGGGCCAAGGAGCTGGCACTCAAGACGTTTGAACCGCACCTCGACCTCTACCTGCAGGACGAGATAGACGAATTCGCCAGGCAGGCCGAGAGGGAGGTGGGCGAGTGGGAGAAGAAGCTGTCGGAGCAGGACGCGAGCGTCGAGTCGTTCTACATGGGCAGCTTCGCGAATCGGCAAGCGGACAAGAAGGACTTCTTGACCTCCTTCAAGAAGGTCGTCATGATGCCCGTTACGGTGCTTCCGACTACCTTCTCGTTGCCGAGCCTGCCGCTCGGGTCGCCGTTCGCCAGCAAGCCGTCCGCGGCGGCGAGCACAAACGGCGGCGGCGGCGGCGGCGGCGGCGGCAACGGCAGTAGCAGCAATACGGTGCAGGATCCCGGCCAGCAGGGGGGTTCGCCCGCGCAGTCGCCGGGGTCTCCGGCGCAGTCGGCGACCGACCGCAGCAACAGCCCGCTGCCGGGCAAGGCGCCAACCGACGAGCTCGCGGCCAAGGCGGCCCTCATGACGTCCAGGCTGGAAGGCATCAAGACCCTGCTCAGCATCGAAGTGGCGCTAAGCCTGGTGCACGCAGCCAAGGCGAGCCTCGGACGGGTGGCCGTGTTCATCCAGCTCGGCGGGCAAGCCGGCGGCGAGGCACGGGAGCAGTGCGCCGCCATCTTTGTCACCCTGCTACGCATCCTGGGCAACAGGCACATCAAGCCGGGCTTCGACAGGGCCGTGGAACACCTGTCGCAGTACAACCCGCGCGAGGTGAGCGAGCACCACCAGGGCGGCGTGGCCCCGCTCGTGACCTTTATCGAGCTAGTCAACGTGGGCGACCTCATCTCGCAGATGATCGACGTCTTTTACGAGCAGCAGCTCGTCGGGCCCAAGATCGCCGACCGCAACGACTTTATGGACCCGGCGGGGCTGGCCAAGAAGAAGTTTGAGCAGATGCTCGACGAGAGCGTCGCCGCCGGCCTCAACAAGGGCATCGACGTGCTCATGGACGAGGTAGAGTACCTCTGCGCGACGACGCAGCTGCCGACCGACTACAACCCGGGAGCGGCCGCCACCACCCCGGACGCCGCGTCGTCGTCGTCGTCGTCGACGACAACGACCACGACCACGTCGTCGCTGGAGAAGCGCGCCTCCGCGCTGCCGGGGGCGGTGGACATGGATGTCGGGCCGACGCAGACGGCGCAGCGCATCCGCGACCTGGTGGCGTCGCACACGTCCATGCTGGTGGGCAGCACCGACAAGTCGATGCTCGACGTCTTCAACGGCGAGGTCGGCCTGCGGCTCTTCACGGCCCTGTGCAAGCACCTGAAGCGGCAGCGCATCAGCACCGAGGGCGCCGTCAAGCTGATCGCCGACATGAACCTCTACTTCGAGTACATCCGGACGCTCAAGAACCAGGACCTGCTGGCCTACTTCCGGGCGCTGCGGGAGCTGAGCCAGATCTACCTCATCGACGCCAGGCACGCCAAGGAGATGGCGACCATCATTGCCGACGGCGATCGCTTCGGCGGCATCTTCAGGGCCGAGGAGGTCTACGAATACGCCGAGAGGAGGGCGGACTGGTACCAGGTCAGAAAGGATGTCGAGCGGGCCATGTATGGTCTGGAATGCTGTCTGATGTAGGTTCCAACGGCGGGGAGGTGGGAATGCATTGAGGGATATGAGTGGTGAAGGCACCAACGAACTCCGTATATACAATTTTTTATATATAGCCAAGTTTGGTTTGGGCACAAGGGAAAGAGGGAAACAAGGCTACAGCACAAAGGGGGGGAGAAAATTAGTCTTGAACTAGATCATGATGAGCCCTACTCTTCTATGGGTGGTCCGAATAACCGGGACTAATGATAATAGCAAAGGTAAAAAAAAAAAAAAATAAAAAAAAATCCTGTCCCAGAACATAATTCCAGTGCCCTCCCTGTGAACTTCCCGGTGAAATAAAATTCATTCGCTCTGTTTTCTTCCCATCTCCTTTCTTTCCCACCCAGCGCCGCCCCCTCCAACCAACAACGCCCGCCAAATGGAGTCGAATCGGGAGAGAGAGAGAGAAAAAAAAAAAACTCTGGACCTAGTTCCCCCCCCCCTTTTTTTTTTTTACTTGCCCTGTCCAAAATCCAGCCTCCGCGCCACTTTTGCCCCCCTCGAGTTGGTCTCGTCGTCGAGGATGCCGTTGCGCCTCTTGAGGTCGGCGCCCATCTTCTCCTCGCCGCCGGACTTGCGGGGCAGGTCTTCCTTGCGGGTGGGCTTGGGATCGGTGCGCCACCACTTGTGCTCGAGCATCTCGCGGGCGGTGATGCGCTTCTTGGGGTCGAGGGCGAGGGTGCGGACGAGGAGGTCGACGCCCTCGGCGCCGACGGCGCCGAAGCGGCCCATGTAGGCGTCCTTGCCCCAGACGGGGACGACCTCGCTCGGGACGGTGTACTCGCGCAGCCGGGTGACGCCCGGCCAGTTCTCCTCGGTCGGGGTGCCGACGTGCTTGCAGATGAGCGCGATCTGCTCGACCTCGGTGTTGCCGGCCAGGAAGGGGGCGCGGATGATGAGCTCGGCGAAGACCATGCCGACGGACCAGATGTCGACGGCGCCGCCGTAGTGGCGGGCGCCGAAGAGCAGCTCCGGGGGCCGGTACCAGCGGGTGATGACGTTGGCGGTCATGCGGCGGCCCGGGTCGGCGAAGCTGCGGGCGAGGCCGAAGTCGGCCAGCTTGACCTCGCCGTCGGCGGCGATGAGCAGGTTGTTGGGCTTGATGTCGCGGTGGAGGACGTAGTTGTCGTGGCAGAACCAGACGGCGCGGGTCAGCATGCCCATCCAGGCCTTGATGTCGCCGGCGCCGTAGCGGACGTGGTCGACGTCGCGGATCAGCATCTCGAGGTCGCCGAGCGGGAGGTACTCGAGCACCAGGTTGAGGTTCTGGTCCTTGGAGCTGAAGACGGACAGGAGCGAGATGATGTTGGGGTGGCGCAGCTCCCGCAGGTACTTGAGCTCGCGCACGGCGTCGGGCGCCATGCCGTCCTGGTACTGCTGCTGCACCTTGATCTTCTTGATGGCCACCTGCAGCGACGGGTCCTGCCGCGAGTGGCCCAGGTACACGTTGGCGTACGTTCCCTCACCCAGCTTCTTGCCCTTGATGTACTTGCGCTTCTCCTCCTCGTTGAGCTGCTCGATCGGGTCGAGCGTCATGGTCGTGACCGCCATCTTTGTCTTTTGCAGGCCAGCCAGGTTAGCGGTGTCGCTCCGCTGTTTTATTTTGGTTGGGGGGAGGAGGGGGAGGAAGGGGAGGAAGGGGGGGGGGGGAATGGGGCTCCCGTTCGTTGGCTCTAGTACTCTAGTTAGTACCTAGCTTCAATTGAAGGCAAATTAAAATAGTTTTTTTTCTTCTAAAAAAAGGAATGAAAAGATGGAATGAATTTCTCAAGACGTGCTGTACGGATTATTTGCCGTCGCACGCTAACAAACAGTTGATGGGTCGCTTTTTGTGGTTTGAGTGACGTTGAAGGAACGGAGCGGAGCCAATGTACTGTACAGTACGGAGTACGGATTACAGTGCAGTAACTACCTAACTAAGGCTTGGGGTTGGTTTCCGTTGTAACCCCACAGGCGCTAGTTAACTACCTTAACGGGCGGTATCCGTACTCTTGCCCGCCCCGTGGAGCGTCAAGAAAACAGTGACAAGCAAAGCTGACCCAGCTCGACTTGGATACCTGTTACAACAACAGCTCTCAACGCTGTAAGGCCTAAGAACCGCAATGCAGCTACGGTCTGATCTCTCGTATCGTCGTAGACACACATTCTCGTCGTCACCCGGCTCATCTCCCTCCCTAGAAGGCCCAGCACATTGCCCGGCTTTCCGAGATGACGAATATCTGAGTATCGTCACCTTGTTGCCTGACAGGGTACCGGACTGAGTAAAGTCCTACCTGATCCCATGTGAACAGCACGCAGGGACCAACGGAGTTAGCATCCAGATTGAGCCCTCGGCCCCGCTTCGGCTGCCGTGTTGCCAAGCCCCAAACTAGTGCAGTTGACGCAAGTACGGATCCGTAGAGATAATAAACCCCGGGCATGCCCATCGGGCGTCAGGATCGGGGTGACGTCAGGTCTCGCGGCAGTGCCAAACCCCATCCGAACGGCCCGGAATCAAATGTCACCAACGTTCGTCCAAGCTCCGCCTGGGGTGCGACCAAGTCGTGGACGCGCGGGAGCAGAAGGCTCAGCAGAGAGAGAGAGCCTTCCTTGGCTAGGACATCTAAAGGGTGTGTGCTATATACGCATGTATGTGCGTACGGATAACTACTAACTACCTACTCGGGGGGCCTGATCATCTCTTTTTTTGCCCAGTTGTCTATAGAGCAGACGCAGCTTTACTTTTGCTCCTTCTCTCTCTCTCTGTTTTTTTTTTTTTTTTTCTTTTTTTTTCTTCTCTCTCCTCAATTTGACAACCCATATCTGGATTCCTGTACAATTCCTGGAAGAAATTTGCCCGCCCATCTGCATCTCAGACCTTTCTAAGCGGCACAGCTTCCTGAGAGATTCCTCGGGTCATGGCCTAAGGCCCCGTGGCTCAGCCAGCCAACACCGCTTCTTCCTTCCAGTTGCGGCACCGACAAACACCGTTCGCTTGAATCTCGGTTTTCCAGCCCATTGACGGATATCTCACTCCACGGTAGCTATCTGCCTTGGCATAGATGCTCTGCCAGTCCCCCGACTACTATAGTGTGCTACAACATTGCCTTAACACGTTCGCGTGCTCGACCATCATCTCACTCGCAAGCCCTCAACATGGTCCGCCTATCGTATTGGGTGAGTCTCTCTTTCCTTCCCTTCCCTTCCCTTCCCCTTTCCTTCCCTTCCCTTTCCTTCCCTTCCCTTTCCTTCCCTTCCCTTTCCTTCCCTTCCCTTTCCTTCCCTTCCCTTCCCGGGAAGCCAATTCACACCCATCACTAACCTCACGCTTCAGGTGACCCCCATCCTCGGCGGCATCGTCTGGCTGGCTACCCTCCTCGCCCTCCTCCTCTACTGGATCGTCCACGAGCACAGGGTTCACTATTCCTCCATGGAGCCCGGCCAGACCATTGCCTACATCAGCGACGTGGGTGCCTCCCACCTCAAGCCGCTCTTCATCGTCGGCTGCGTCCTCACCACCGTCCTGCTCGACCTCTCCTTTGCCGCAGACCGCTGGCTGCGCCATAGGGGCCGCCTGGCCCCCAACACCAGGACCCGTGAGAAGGTGCTGTCGGGCCTGACCATCGTCTTTGCCATTGTCGGCACCGCCGGCTTGATTCTGTTGAGCATCTTCGACACCGCCCGCCATCCGACCCTGCACGACATTTTTCTCTTCTTGTTTATCGTCGGATACGTCCTGTCGGCCATTTTCATCTGCTGGGAGTACTGGCACCTCGGAAGGAGTGAGTCTCTTTTTCCCCTTTTCATTTTCCTCTTGTAACCCCCACCCTTTCTTGTCCCGCGCAACACACATACACACCCACATACACCCCCCCCCAAACACACACACACACACACACACACAAGAGCCCAGAGCCCAGGTCAGCTAAAACAGAACAAAAAAAAAAGCCCACCGCGAGACCCGCATCCTCCGCCTCTCCTTCTACATCAAGCTCGTCTTCATCGTCGTCGAGGTCGTCCTCGCCGTCGCCTTCATCGCCCTCTCCCGGACCGGCCACTACAACTCGGCCGCCGTGCTCGAGTGGATCATCGCCTTCGTCTTCGCCGCCTACATCTTCTCCTTCTACGTCGACCTCTACCCGGCCGCCAAGACCAAGCAGCAGCAGCAGCAGCTGGAGATCACCGCCCGGAACGGCCACGGCAAGGCGCTCCAGATGCGCCTCACCCGCGGCAGGGAGCCCGCGCTCGCGCAACCCCCGCAGGCTGGCTCGTCGCGCTACGACGCCTCGAGCGACATGGAGATGTGCGCCAGCGAGGGCACCCTCGGCACCGGCGGCGGCGGGGCCGCCTCCTTCGAGGCGTCGAGGGCCGCGCACG
Source organism: Thermothelomyces heterothallicus (assembly GCF_042370625.1). Lineage (NCBI taxonomy): Eukaryota > Fungi > Ascomycota > Sordariomycetes > Sordariales > Chaetomiaceae > Thermothelomyces > Thermothelomyces heterothallicus. Next base: position 312,894 of record NW_027192570.1, on the reverse strand, counting down.
GCCGCAGGTCCGGGTCCCGGAGCCGAGTCATGGCGAGGAACTTTTAGGTTCGGGTTTCCCGTGCTACAAAAGAGGTCGCGGGAGGGGAGGGCTTAGGAAAGTGTATTGACAAAGTTGCTTCGCATTCGGGATATCATGCGGTTGGCACCTGCATCTGCACCGCGTAGTTGTATTAAAATACCTAGGAAGCGGTTGGAACGGTCATTTGGCAGAGCAGTTGGCGTTGGAAAGTAAAAGCGTTTTTTTTTTCATTTTATCTAGAGGTCTTAGACGGCTGTTTGCGAGTCTCCTTTCGTCCCATATTTTGTTGAATCGTAAAGATCTAAGTTCCACACATACCAGCCAGCGAACTAGACAGGTGTTTTCCAAATCTCAAGAGCAGCTCCATCCGTCCCTCGCCACGTACATTAGATCAGATCTCAACCAACGTGCCTTCCATGTGAGGTGATAGACCGGGGCGTTTGCGCCGGCACAGCGAGCCGGCACCGTCTTATCCCGATTCAACGAGCATACCCCAAGTAGTGAGACAGAAGCTGCCTCTCATGGCCACGAACTCCTCCTCCCTGAAAATGCAGAACATGCCACGTTCCCAACCGAGACATTGCCGTCCTTCCTACCCCCCAAAAAAAGAACCAAAGAAAAGCCAGAGGGAAGCATATGACAAACAAACAGAAAAACAAAGTGACCAGAAAAAGGTAACGCAACGCTACCCGCATATTTCCAACTTCTTTCCCTTGCATGCCCATGCCTTAGATATATATCCCTGACCCGGTCCCGTCACGACATTCGCCCCGTGTTACATGTCCATGTAGTCCATACATACATACAGTAACATACGTGCACCGAGTACAAAGTGCAAGCTTAGACTAGATCGTCGAATCATCCCCCCCAAAAACTCGCTCACAAAAAACTTCACAAGATCTCGGAAAACCTCGATTCCCTGAACGGACTCGCCCTCCCCGTCAACGTCGCGGCCCCCCCACCACCACCACCACCGCCGCCGCCGCCGCCGCCGCTCCCGAGGAGGATCCGCCTGGCGGGCGTCGACGAGCTGGCCAGCGACCCGCCGCTCGCCTCGGGCTCGCTCCGCGCCTCGACAAACTCGGTGTCGCCGCTGGCCGTGCTGGAGGCCGTCCCGCCGCTGCTCAGGCTGCTGACGGAGCGCCGCGTGGACGTGACGTCTGAGGCGGGAATGCTGGCCTGCGAAACCTGCGAGACGCTCGAGACGGGGCGCTGTTGTTGTTGTTCTTGTTGTTGTTGTCTCGGGGGCGAACGGTCGTCCGGGCCTGGTGGTGACGGGATGGTGAGCAGGGTAGTATCACCGCCAGCAGGGGCGGCGGCGGCAGGAGGAGGAGTAGTAGTGGTGGTAGCAGTAGTGCCGCTGCGCTCGCCCGGCTCGTCGATCGCGGGCGGCTGGGGTCGGCTACTGCTGCTCTCGGCGGCACGGCCCGCCATGGCGATCTCGCGCAGGCTCGAGTCCGGGCGCACCGTTCCCGTATCGAGCTCCTTGCCCTTTCCCTTGTTGCCGATCGCCGCATCGGAGGAATTGCTTTCCCGCAGGCGGGCGAGAGCGACGCCGCCGATGAAGCTCCTCTTGCTATCGCTGGATTCCCGGTCATCGGGCGCGTCTGTGCTCGTCGTCCTCGCTCGAGACTTTGGGAAGCGGGAGAGGAGCCAGAGGCGGACTTTCTGGGTGGGCGAGCTCGGGTGGTCATCTGCGCTGATCGGTTTTTCGGCGGATGCCTTGCGCCTCGGGTGGCGTTTGCCAAAGCTGATGGATAGGGTGCGGACGCGACCGACCGTGGACGATCGTTTGTTTCCACCCTCTGCAAGGGGTCGATCTTGATTGTCCATTCCCGTCCTTTCAGACGCAACGGGCATAGCCTCATTTTGCTTCCCCGGGGCGGCGTGCTTCTGGTCGACCTTGACCGCTTTCACCTCAGCCCTGTGAGCCTTCTCCTGCCGTTTGGTCTCCGCCTTCCTCGCTTTCTCGTCTGCCCTTTGCTGGTCTAAAGCATGGTTCAGCATGGTTCCCGGCGCTCACTGGCTCGGAACACTCACCCCTGAGCTTCTTGTGAATCTCCTGAATCTCCCTCTCCCTCATCTTTTCCGTCTCCATCTTCTCCTTACGCCTTTCCTCTTCCAGCTTCTCCTCTTGTATCCGCGCAGCCTCCATCTCGGCCCTCTCGTTGATCTCGTTCAGCAGAGGCTGCACCTTTTCAGCAGCGACCTTATCCACTTCCGACTTATCCACCAACTTGCCGCCGCCGATATCGACTTTTCCGTCGTTGTTATGGCTGAGAGCGGCAAGTCTCGCTTGGGCAGCCACATCCGCTTTCCTCCCCCAGTCGTCCATGGTGACCTGGGGTACACGGCCGGTGTCGGATTGCACCTTCTCGTCCATCTGTTGCATCTGGGCCTTGACATTCCGTTGCGCAGCTGCGAGGAGCGCCTCGCGATCCCGGGTTCTCTTCTCCTCGTCCACCTCGGTCAACTTGTTGTCCAGGAGCGACATTTGCTTGCGGATCTGCTCCGACCGCCGCTTGTCGCCCAGCAGGTCTCCGTCGCTCGAGGAGCGCCGCCGGGTCAGCTTGCCCTTGACGGACCCGAACCGCGCCCGCTGCGGTGTTCCTGATCCGTAGTATTCTTGGAGACCCCGCTGCTTGTTGTGCTCCTCCTGGAGCTTGGCCAGGCGCTCCTGGGCTAGCCGGTATGCTGCCTCCTGCAGCGTGTTGGACGCCGTCGAGGGCTGTTCCTGGTTCCGCGCATCTCCAAGGCGGGGGTATGATGAGGACCGGGCGTGCGCCGTTGTGGAATTGTCAAACATCTTTTGCTGCTGATTGTACATCTTCTTGGCCATGGCGAGCGCGGAAGCATGCAGGACATCGGCGCGGTTCTTCTCGTCAACCTCTGGCTTTACGGGGGGGTTCGAAGTGAACATGTTCCTGTCCAATGTGGTATAAGGCACGGCGCCCGCGTCGCCGGTCGAGAGGGGGTTTGCGCCCGTTGACGATCGTTGAACAGTGGTCGCGGCGCTTAGTGCATATGCGCCAGTACCGTACTGGTCCTTCGGGGTCTTTTCCCATGCCGTCTGGGGCGAGGACCTTGACCTTGGCCGTGCACCCATCGCTCCCTTTGCCGCGTGCATCGAGTTCCGCCTGGACAGATCCAGAAACTCATAGGTCGGAGGTGGTGTCTTGGCTGCCCTGAAAGCTAGGGTTGCGGCCGTCGATACCCAGGGGGACGAACGGGATGGAGGTGAAAGGGATGACCGTTGTGGGTGTCGCTGTGCCCAGCCAGCAGCGAGGAGAGCATCTGACGACATGGGCGTCGCAGACGGGACTTCCCCAGGCGAGCCCGCCGAAGCAGCCGTATTCGCCCATCCCAAAGCTGCAGCAGCGCTCGCCGCAGCGCCGCCCGGTTTCAAACCTGGAGATGGGAAGCTCGGGGCATCTTGGGCGTTGGCGTATCTCAGGGGACCCGAATTACCTGGGGATGCATGCGGAGGTAAGCACTGTGCTCGTTCGGATGCGTGCGCAAGCAATGCGCATTGCAATGCGCGATGCAAGCTAAGACTCCAGAGCATGCAGCCCGCGCAGAAGTAACGTGTTGGTTCTTACCGGGTAACGCCAGAGGCCGGGATGCGCCTCCGGCGGATGTCGCTGTCGCAGAAGTCATGCGGGCAAGGAGTCGAGCCTGGACCAGCAGGCCGTGTCGGCGGGCGGAAGCGTGGTATGGCTGTTAGTTGATAAGGCACTACGGCGGTCTAACTTGGCGAACGTTCTGTCCGCTGGACTGCGCAAACCCTAGAGTCCTGGGTCTAGGGAGAGCAAAATAGGAAACGAGCGACCGACGTGCCGCTTTACACAAAAAAAGTAACTGGGTTGCTTGTAAAAAGAAACAAAAAAAAGAAAAGAAAAAGGGAGAGAGAAAGAGAAAAGGAAAAAAAAACCGGATCCTGACGACGAGCGCAAGCTGAGGATGGCTGGCTACATGGGACTTGGTAGGTTCAACGAGTAAGGTCGGAAGGAGCGGAGCTTGCGAGTGATGTCGGAGACCCAAGGAGAAAGAAAGATGAACAAACCAAACTGGGCCAAGAGATCGAAGATCTGTGTGATGCGCACTCCAAACAAGGGTCAACTCTTTTGGGCCTCTGGAAAATTGGGGATCATGTCGGGGTCCAGACCGCTTTCCGAGTGAAAAGCTGGAGTCGAGACTCGGGGGAGAACGAACAAGGAGCGCCACGCTTCTGCGCGCGTGTCTCTTTGAAGAACAGCCCATCGACGTCATCTCCCAAGATCTTGTTGGCGGGGTCCCTTGCATCGCAACCTGCAGGAAAAGGTTGTCGTGTGGCTGAACAAGACCCACCGAACCCACATCCCAAATCGTTCTGACCCTTGTTGTTGCACGGGCCACCTTGCCGATGCCCGACTCCACGCAACTCGAAGAGCCCGCGGACACCAAAGCTCCCGCGAGCATTCGACCGAGGAGGCGAGGCAATAGCGTTTCAGGACTTATCGTTGTGAATTGAAACACGACGAGACGCAAAGGCCACACAGTCGGACATATGCTTGCCACTCCCTCTCTTTCCTCCACCAGTCCAACGTGAAATCCCCGCGTTGAGCTTAGTCAAGGATTGGCGAAGCCCCAAAACAGGGCTCGTGACCGGCCAATCTGCTGCACATGACAGCCACTTAGAGTATAGTTACTAGTGTCAAGGTTCAGCAGCGTCCTTAACCGGATGGCGCGCTTCGTCCCGACGCTGGGTCGGTGAGCAACAGAAGCTGCCACCATCGGGCACTAGTCCAAAGGTGAAAAAGACAGGAGACAAATCAATACACTTGACAAATGCCGGGAATGGAACTTTGTAGTTGCGTTAGGCTTGCTGCCACTCGAGACTCCAATTTCATCTCGAGTTCTGCTGCTTGTTTGAAAATGCACAATCATGTCACAAAGCAAAATGTCGCATGTCCGGTATCAGAATTCATTCATGTGCGAGCACACATGCCTAATCCATTACGCCGAGAAGTACCCACACCCGATTCCGTCCCTTTTTGCTAACCCCAGCCTAGAGCTCGTGCAGCTGCTCCTTGAACTCCGCCGGAGTAGGCTTAGGCTTGCCCTCATCAGCCTTGAGCTCACCCAGCTTCTCCTTCTTGAAGGTCGCCGCGTAAGGGTTAAGGCGGAGCTGGATCTGCTTGTTGACCAGCGGGTTCTTCTTCTGCACGGCGCTGCGCCTAGTGCGGGCCTCGCCCTTGGGGGCGCGGAGGACGCTCTGGATTTCAGTGCTGTTGATGAGACGGGTGAGGTCGGCCTGGGTGACGATGCCGGGCGGCAGGTAGAAGCCTTTCTTGCTCTCGTACACCGAGTCGAGCTGCTTGATAGCAGCAGAGGTCCAGACGATGAAGCGGCCGAGGTGGCCACCGGGGGCAAGCTGGAGGAGGTTGAGGGCATCAACCGGGCAGGTCTCGACGCCGGGGATGTTGCGGAAGCCCTTGACGAGCTCCTTGCCGTCGGTCTCCGGGCTGTAGACGACCAGAGGGCCACGGCGCTGGCGGTGGCGGCGGCCCCTGAGCTTGCCCTTGCCCGCACGGAGCTTCTTGGAGGCCTTGACCTTCTCCACGTCGGGACCGGCGCCGACAGCCTTCAGGAGGGCGAGAGCGGCAGAGGTCTTGGCGAGCGCGTCACCGGCGACGGCGGCAGAGTCGACGACCAGGGGAACCTCGGGGACGGTCGAAACCTGGTGGCCGCGAGCGAACAGGAGAGGAGCCACAGCAGAGGCGGCAAGGGCGGAGGCAGTAGCGAAGCGCCTGTCGGACAAGGTCAGAAAATCAGGACCACCAACCCACCTCCAAACCGAGCTGCGATCTGCACATACTTCTGGCCCTGGTTGATCTTGACGTGCCACTTGCGCCAGATCTTGGTAGGAGCGAACATGCGGCCGGAACGGCACATGTTACCGAAAGCGGCCTGGCCGGCACGGTGAGTACCACCGCCCGAGACACGGGGGATACGGGCAACAGCGCGACCTGAGAACATCCGGAAATCAGTTACTTCCTTCTCCGAGCACCGCTTTCCCCTCAAATCACACCCCAATCCCGCGCCCACTTCGACTTCCCAAAACTCTTCTCTTTTACCCCATCCTTCTCTTCAAAAAAAATCGCCCAAGGTCCAGGATTCCACTCACCAGTGCCCCACGACTCGGCAGAGGTCTGGTGGCCGGCCTTCTCGCTGACGGCGTACGGCTGCCTCTTGTTCTTGGCCATGCCGGTGTGGACGTGCTTGACGATATCCGGGCGGATGGGGGCGCTGAAGACCTTGGGGAGGACCTCAGTGGCGCCGGTGGCCTTGCCATCGGCGCCGAAAACGGTAACGGTCGGGCGGGAGGCCATCTTGTCCAAGTGTCGGGACAAGTATTTCGGCTACAGCAGACGGGAGAGTCAGCGACCGAGATTCGTTGCGTTGTGCGGTTTCGTCGAGAGCTGCCGGAGCTTCAAGAACAACGAGTCCTCTTCTCGGAGCGGCCGTGACTTACCTGATCGTTGGGCGGGTTGTTGAAGATGCGAAAAGTCGAGGCCAGCGAAAAGCTCCAATTGAAATTTTGCAATATTCGGCGAAGTGTGCTCGTGGGGCTTCCTCGCGCGCCCGCTGGCCCTAATCTGCGCTAGTCCAAAGCCAGGAATTTGTGGGTTCTCCGCCAGCTGGCTGGGTCTCCACCAGCCGGCGTAGTCCGGAGCTGTAGGCTTGAATTCCACCTATACTACGGAGTACGGTAGTGCGTGTCTCGGTGTTTGGACTTCCAAAAACGGCAGCCCTGACCCGCCATTTTCGGAAGTCCTGAACATGTCGTGGGTAGGTCTACCTAGCGTTTTACAGGAAATGCATCCTAATGTACGGACGTACTATTTAGTCCTCCTTTTGGCTCTCCATATAGGTAACTTTTGTTCACAAGGTAATTATAAGGTTTGGCCTGCATTACGTTATCCCTACCCCTAACCCTTAGAAAAGCAAAACCTTCTAAACCCTGCACAACGACAATGAAACTTTCAAGACGCAGCTTCTTTGGAAGTCAGAAACTGTCTAAAAGTAGCTAGGAGTGTTTTGGTAGTTCTAGTGTTGAAATGAACCTACTGCAAGACTTGGAAATGTGAGGGTTATGTATGTATTTTCCAAGCCGGGGAGCCATGGTGGCCAGGAAAGTAGCATTGGATGTTGTGGAGGCGGCGGTGCTCGGTCCCGTGACCAGTGGCTTGTAGCCCGTCTCGACTTGTTTATTCCGGCGCAAGTTCCAGGCATCCCTGGCCATGATTACACTAACAGCGTTTGTTAACTTGGGGAATAACGAAGCTGCTGAATTTGACCGCAGGGTGAGCCAGGCTATTTGAGCTTCTCCTCTCTGCAGCCGCCGCCGAGGTATGTTACACGTATTTGTATACTCTTTGCCTTCCCTCTTCTCCGGCCTGTCAAAGTTGAAGAACATGCAGGAAGAACCGGGATCCGAAGCACGGAATCAAGATATACGGTACTAAAGACTTCGTCGATTAACCAGGTCTCCGCGCATCCCAGTGTCTCTCTATGGATCTAATTTCTATGATGGCATTGAGCCTGAAGTATGTCGACAATATCCGCCACTTCCTGGTTTCTGCTGCCCGCTGGGCCTGGGGCTCGCCGGATCCGTTGGTCATTGAGTTCTTGCCGAGGACGTATGGAGAGAATGCAGTACAACCCCGAAAGCGCTGGCTAAAGCTCATTCTACGTTCCTCTCGCTCACAGTGGCACCTTAAAGTCTCCTTTCACGGCACTATTCAGGACGACCAGCACCCGATCTTTGGCAAAAAGCTGAAGCGACGGAATGATCTGCAAGATCTCTGTCGCTGTATTGATTTTCGCCGGATACAACTTCTAGATAACACGGTTACCGAGGTTATCCTGTCGCTTGACCCCGGTACGCAGAGCGTCAGGCTGCCATGCCAGACACAACCGGCTGCAGATAGCGAATATATCTCCGTCATCAGCCACCTCTGGGTCCGGACCCTGGAAGACCCGCTCCGAATACGATTCCCTGTTTTCGATAACGACAGTGGTATACCTACCAAGGAGCTATCTGAAATTAGGGAGAAAGAAGAGCTTAACGGTCACTCTGTTTATAAGGTGCTCCTCTACGGCGATGAGACAGTATATGTCTACAAGGAAGTCGAGCGGCCCCACTACGTTCCCCCGGATACCGAGGTGCTGCAGCAGGAGCTACAGAACTTGGAGCTATTTCGCGGTAATACAGTCGGCATTGTCCAGCTAGTCGCGGCCGTTATCTCGCAGAATCCATACCAGACCGCTCAGACCGGCAAAGAGAACGATTCCAACGCATTACGTGGGATTCTCCTCGAGTACCATCCGAACGGAACACTAGAAGATACATTGAAATCACCAAAGCCGGAGACCAATGGGCGCTGGTGCCAGTGGGCGCTCCAGATCGCCTCGGCTCTTGCTGAAATGCATCAGCGCGGACTGGCTCACATGGATCTAAAGCCCGCTAATATTGTTATTAGCGCCGACTTTGACGCGGTGTTAATTGACATCAGCGGCATTGGAGGGGTCACTCGTCAGTGGCTCTCCCCGGAGATGCTCGATAAAGGGGATGATCCACTGTCTTGGAGTATCGAGGCACGGAAACAAAATGACATTTGGGCGCTCGGGCGAATTATGTTGGCAATGGCCGATGCGTGCTGTACCGATGACGAAGAGCAACTGCTGAGGAGCGTTGGGCAAGCTGCTGCACGACCCCTTCCACGAATTCCTCTCAGCGACGCTATCACGGCCTTGTCGAACGCCCTTCTATAGTCCTCTAGAATTCGTCCCAGTCAATCTCGCTAGGTTCAAATCCGCCATCTGTCCTCATCCCTGTAAGGAGATTAGGGAGATTCTCGAAGACACTTTACGATGCCTAATTACCTGGCCCTTCGCGAAGCCCCCCAGGTTTCTTGTCACAACCGTCCTCGTAGCAAAGCATTCCCGTTGTTGAGGAGTCTTCGTTACCGCTGTGGCACACTTGTTTGTTTTTCTTGGCATCTTTGCAGGGCTTCTTCAGGCTCTTGGTATAATGCCCACAGGTGTACACCCGAAGCGTAAAGGTACACATGGCGAGGATTCTAGCGGCTGAGCTACAGGGGAATGTGTTGTTGATGAAACTTAAAGTAGGTAGGCATTTATATAGGAATAAACTCAAGTCAATGAAAAGCCGGAATCGCCAGGCTGACCCTGCCTTTATATTGCTGTGTGCGGACTGGACTCCTCGGTGCTGCCTGGGTACTGTCTGAGAGACACAAGCAAATAAGTCTTTTGCATAATTCGCTCCAACCTCCCAGACCGAAAACCCCGCAACTCCTGCTGCCAGGCTGTCCGAGAGAGCCGAATGATTGGGCAGAAACGCGTTGCCGAGGCCCGATCATGGGGGGGGGGGGGGGACGCGCTCGTTGAGGACTGAAGCCCCAGTGACATCGACATCACCGTATTCACGGATCTGGCTCTCTCGTAAAGCTCGTCTCTACATAGTGAATCGGTGCAAGCACACAACCCAACCAACCCACCCATCAACACAGGTGAGCGTCGCGGTGTTTGGCCAGAGATGACGAGAGCGCCGGCTCACTGGGTTGGCACACCCGGGACAATATCCAGTAGAGACAATCGTCCTCAGCCCAGAATGGGCCGATGGGCCAGAGTCGACGCCGTGCTTGGGCTCACGCGATGTAGATGATGCCAGCCGGTGCTCGTCGAAGGCGCCGTTGCCGATGCTCAGTCTAGGGAGGCACGCCGTAACAGCCGGGCGCAACCGATCAAGCCGTCTCCCCCCGCCCCCTCCCCCACCCCCAAAAGGCATCCTGCATTGGGTTGGGCGCCCGGGTCTGGGAAGGCAATGATATGCAGACCCGAGATTGCGAGCAGTGCGAAATATCTGGCACCCTGATTCATCGATAATCTGTTAGCTGTCCGGGAGTCGTCGCGCTGTCCCGACGTCGTGCCGTAGATCTCTCTTCGACCTCTTTGGGTTTGGAGCTGCCCGCCCTCCCCATCGTAGACCTTTCCCTGACATCTTTGCTCTTGCAGCTCGTATCTGCGGCCCCTCTATTAATAGCAATGCAGGATTGACTTTGCTCTGTTTCTCGTAGAACAACTTCTTAGTCCAGTCGGAGAGGTGGTCATATTTGAAACCTTTCGCTTTGAAGAGGCGACGAAAAAGTCGGCGAAGGTATGAGTAGTCCGGCTTGGCCCCGAAAGCCAGGCCCCGGGTGTGGTTGATATACGTGGCGAATTCTCTAGGGAGAAAGCTATCGTAGAGCGCCTCGCCCGACAGGCTCTCCTTTATCTCCTTGATTCGTGTATCCTTCTTGTCGTCTGTGGCGGCCTTCAGACCCTGCTATAGCAATGATCCGTGGGCAAAATATACGAAGATACACCCGAGGGACTCTAGCTCGTCACCCTAAGATTGTTCTTTATATGCGTTAACGAGCGGACGAGAAGTTGGTTCTTGTTCCGCCGTTGACGCGGGGAGGGCAAATGAGCTAGTAGTTGTCAGGATTGCCGGTTACCATCGTCTTAAGAGCGGGTGGCGAGGTTCAATTACAAGAAATGCAGCTGAAACACATAAGAAAGCCAGGAAAGGAAGAACTCGAAGCTCGACTCAGGCGTTGGTCATAGATATGTTTCGACTTTAATCATTAGCAAGAGGCACTCCTAGCCTTCGAAGCAATTGCGGAAGTGAATGGGAACGCTGAAGATTGAGCACATCCGATCCCCCATCTTTTTTTCCCTCCCACCTCCTTCTGGTCCACCTCCTTCACTAGCCTGCAATGCCCGTCCTCTGCCGTCAAGAAGGGGCGTAGCCAATATATAAACAAAGGCTTGGACACAATGGATGACTCCCTCTCCGTAGGGGAAAACCATTGCCAGCTTCATTTCTTCTTCTTGGTCTCCAGGTGACGAAGTATATGCTCGACTATCACCTTGTCCATCAAGGACCGCGAAACACATCCACAGTGTGATAATTTACGAAACCATATACATATCACGACTCTTGAAGACTTTCGAGGTCGTCCGCGTTCAGGCGGAAGCGAGAAAATCTTGGCCGAACGAGCACGGCTTTGCATCACCCTGAACACTGTCTTAACGCTGCCGGGATTGTATTCAAGAACTAACTCAAGAAGGCCTGCGTGCAATGTTTCGAGATCAGGGGAAAGTGCCATGATGATTGCGAGCACGCTTAGCAAGAGTCCCGTTCTTCTCCGATGAGGCCGGAGAGGCCAACCTCGGCATGATGATGACGCGACCCCCTCTCACACAAGCCTCACTCGTCCAAGCGCGACGGTCATGATGATATATATATATATATAGCACGGCACCTGGACGGCAAACCCAGCACGTCGCAAGAACGGAGAGTTAAGTTGCATACATCACCAGCCTACATACATTTCGGCCCACAACCCTTTTTTTTTTTTTTTTTTTTTTTTTTTTTTTTTTTTTTTTTTTTTTTTTTTTTTTTTTTTTTTTTTTTTGCTCCGGCCCTCCTTGCCTCCTACTCGTACTGCCTTTCTGTCATCCGACGCACCAAGAAAAAAGAGTCGCTTAGTTAGGGGGTTATCACACGTTCCCCGACAGCTGCTGCGGCTGGGAGCCCGGACAGGGCCCGGTACAGGTGAGGCCCATGGTGGCCTGGTTCTGGATGTTGGAGCACAGCACCTTGGCGGTGCCGCCGTTCTTGGGCTTGATGTCGATGTTCTCGAAGCGGAAGCCGTCGCAGGGGGCGGCCGCGCTGCAGTGCATGGCCGCCGCCACGTTGTACCGGCTCGTGCCCGTGATGTTCTGCCAGGTGACGTCCGTGATCCTGAGGCGGGACGAGTCGCAGTTGGTGTACGAGTCTGGTGATTATATTTTGTTAGTTTCCCCCTTTTCTGTTATTATTATTATTATTCTTCTTCTTCTTACAAGTTTGGGGAAGAAAGAAAGGAGGCGATAGGAAGGGAGGGAAAGGAGGAGGCCAAGACGTACAGATGCACGAGGATAGGTAGATGGGCTGGTTGACGTCCTCGAAGTGGATGTTGCGGAACGTGACGTTGCGGACGTATCCCGTCCCAGGGTACGTCTTGATCCAGGCGGCGTTGCTCGAGTGCTTGGCCGTGATGTTCTCAAACACGACGTTCTCGACGTAGTCGGGCTGCCACGCGTTGGAGCCGATGCTGCCGATGACGGTGGCGCCAGACTCGGTGCATACCACGTTCTTGACGTGGACATTGGTGCTGTTACCCTTGACAGCGATGCAGTCCTGGTCGCAGAAGAGTCAGCATGCCTTGCTATCCTGACTCTGTTTTTGGAAGCAGCGCCAAAAAAAAAAACTCACATCACCACAGGTCACCGTCCAGTTCGCGATGAAGATATTCTTAGAGTTCCAGGTATCCGTCCCGTCCGTGTTCTGGGAGCTCCTACCGTTGGAAGAGAGGGTGTACATGTCCAAGTTGGTCATGGTCACGTTCTCCGAGTGGGCAACAAAAGTGTGCCAGAACTGCGCCATCCGCCTGTCCTCGCCGTCAGCTTCTCGCGGGGACGGTGTGGCATGCCCGTCGCGTTGCCGGACAACAACAACAACAACAAAAAAAAAAAAAGAAGAGGAAACCCTACCAGGTGATGCCGTCGATCAACACGTTGGTGCCGTACCAGACGGTCAGCGAGATGGGCCTCCCGTTCAGGTTGGACGCGCCGTTGGCCAGGTCGATCCAGGCCTGGCCGTTGCCGTCGAGGAGGGCCTTGCCGAAGCCGCGCATGGTGATGTCGCGCCCGCCGATGCGCCAGGCGGTCTGGCGGCCGGCGTAGACGACGTCGAAGCTGGCCCGCCGCCAGTAGTCGAGGTTGTCGGCGCTCCAGATCAGCGTGCCGTAGATCTCGATGGACACGTTGCGCAGGTTGGTCGTGTCCATGACCTGCCGGATGTGATAGGTGCCCTCCTGCAGGATGATGGTGCCATCCTGGCCGCACTGCGAGAAGGCCTCGAGGATCTGCGGCGTGTCGTCCACCTGGGACTGGCGCGCGACCAATCCGCCCTCCTCGGAGGAGGCGACGGCGGCCGAGATGGGCGTCACGACGCACCTTGAGCCTTCCTTGACGAGGGCGGCCGAGGACGGGAGGACGACGGTGCTGAGCACCGGGAACAGTGTCGAGAACCGCATCCTGTGCTGCTTTGCTCGGTGCTTATAGGGTCAAAGGTGGGGGGAGAGAAGGGAGGAGTGGGGTGTTGGCGGTAGGCCGGTGGGTAGCTAAGGTAGGCGAGAGTAGTACGGTGATGGCCCCTAGTCTGCCATGGCTGGCTTCTTTGTATGTAGTAGTCGAGCGGCAACTCGGCGAGAAGGAGAGGACGGTCGGGCATCTCGCTCAAACGCTGCCCCAAGAGCATGCGATTTATCCCTGATAGGTGGGTTTATTTTTCCCGTATTGCGCCCACAGGGCCCCAACGTACGGATCCGGGGAATGGGTGACGATATTGAGGTTGATTGTCGTTCAAGTCCCCCCCCCACTCGTCCGCTGTGGTTGCCAAGGGGGGTTCAAAAGGACCTCCGGCTGATTTCCAACACCACCCCGCCGTGTAACGTCTAAACACAGCCAGGCTAATAAAACCTGGGGCCCGCACTGCTGCCGGAGAATAATATCGATATTATTATTGCAGGTGCAGAGCTCTTAAACTGGGGCCCTTCATGCTCTTTTGTTTCTCGTCTCCGTTGCCAGGGGTCCGAACTGAATGCCGATCCCCCCCCCCCCCCCCAACAAACATGTGCTTCTGTTTAGATTCGGCGAAAGAAATAGACCGCGCATGTGTCCATTCAGCACAGGGGAACCATGGTACTCCATACCCGTCTTTTGTAGCTGCAAGGGTGTATAATTAGAGTTTTCTCCCTGCTGATGCTGCTCACCTGGTATCATAAACGTAGTAGCTTAAAAACGCTGCTACCGTGACCCTTTCGCTCGTTACCCTTGGCCCCTCCCTAATACCTTCCCTCCCCCTTCCTCGGCCTTATCCCAACATCCCTTCGGAACATATCAAATCGGTCTGGATACTTCCCCATAATCAAGTGCTACTCAACCTCCTTGAACTGCCTTGCCAGCGCTGCAAGCTCATCCTGCACCGCCGGATCGTCCTGGCCCTCCCTCTGCAATTCGTTGTACCTCGCCCTGATATCAGATAGAGCCTGCAGTCTGTGGAGGACGCAGCTGGCTAGGAACTCAAAGTCGTCGTATTTGCAGGCCTCTAAGAAGACCCGCCGCATTCGATCACTGTACAACTGACACGACGCGACGGGCTTCGGTTGCTTGTACTTGTAAAAATTCCGCGGCACCTCGCTGCCGTTGTCCGCGTCTTCGATCATTGGCCAGACGACGGTATTGAAGCACTCTTCGCACACCGTGAACTCGGGCACGCGCTGAAGGACGTGCCATCTTCGGTTCGGGATCGGAGTGTTGCGCAAGCACTCGTCATGGATCGATATCTCCCGGATGCGGTCAACAAGCTCGACAACGTCGGGGGCGGTCCTGCGAGCAAGAGCCCTATCCGACGTTGTCTTCATCTCCTCAAAGTAATCAAAGAAACGCTTCCTGTCCGGCGCAAAGTAGAGCTCGCAGACCCCGCGCGTCACCTCGTGCGAATCGAGGGGCACAAAGACACCCGCAAGGTTTGGCAGGAGAACCTCGATCATCTTGGCACATCCGAGGCAGACGTTGAACGTAGAAATCGGGCGCCTCGAGTTTGGCGCCATCATGCTGTACCAGACGCGCGACGCGACTTGGCTCCCCGCACAGGCCTGCGATCGCGCTGCGACGGATGCTATCCCTTGCAATAGACGCAGGTCCGGATAGCCGTGTTTTAGCGTCATGAGGTACGCGATGCGGTACCAGGGAGAAGCGCCAAAATCGCATGACAGCATCTGATCCCCGGAGCGGATAGGAGCCGCGACAAACATGTGTTGAAACTCGGTGTTGGCGAACAGCGCCCGGTAGCACTCACGACAGATTCTGAAGTTCTCGGCCCTCTTAAGGGTCAGGAACTGGTCGCTTCCCGCCCTGCTCCGAGCCGCGGTGGGATACTTCCACGGGCAGTCGGGAAGTTGGGCGAGAGCATGGCTTGTCGAGTCGTCATCGTCTCCATATCCAGCGTCGTGCTCCATGCGACGGTCGGAATGCCAATATAGCGTTGGCGACTGGGCATCTGAGGACTCTTGCCGCATCAGATTGACTACCGGCCCTGCTGGCGGTCTATCCAGGGTAGCAGCGCGAGGGAGTGAGCCCGGCGCGGTCGGCGGCAGCGAGGCAGACCCGTTAGACCCTGAGCCGACGCTCGCATCCCGAGATTGCGTTCCTGGGTGCGACAACCTGTTGCTCTGACCCTGCCGCCGGGACGGAGAGGCGCTCGTGGCTGAAGATGGTGACATGGAGCGCTCACCAACCCGCTCACTCTTATCGGTCGGAAACGTTGCGCTTCGAGGACTCTTTTGGGGTGCTTCATCCGGGAGTGGTGCAGCTAAAGGCGGAACCGCACCAAGCCTGGGATTCTGATGCCGCGCTTGATCTGGCGAGATGGTCGACGTGTGTTCTGGCTCTGGCGCAGACCGCGTCGGGTAAGGACGCTCGGCACGGTTCAAACGCCGCTCCTTATAGCTATCATCGCTCGAGTATCCGTCGCGGTCTCGGTTCGTGGATCGAGGCTGGCGCCGGCGACTCGGTGAGGCACCAGGCATATCTCTGGCACCCCGAGGGTGAGGTGGAGAGTTGCTGGTCCTGGGCCTCCTTGGCGGAGACAGGTCCCTACCGGGCCTTCCCGTCATGAAATCATCTCCCGGTGACATGAAGGCGAGAATCTCATCGGGGTCGCCATAGCCGTAGGGTTGGATTAGTGTCTTCGGCCTCTCGGCAGGTGAGCCGTCTCGATTTGGCATACTTGTTGTGGAAGAGGCCCGTCGATGAGTGGCAGGGCTTGCCAGATACCGGGATGAACGCTGCGGCCGCCGCCTCTCCGGCATCTCAACCTCGGCCTCTCTCCTGGCCGAGGGGCTACGGCCGGATCCCGATCCAGCGTCAGATCGGACATCCGAGTAGACACGATAGCGTCCCCTGTTAGTGCTCTGAACAGCAGCGGGAGAAAGGAAGTCGCCATCCGACGGTCTCGCGCTGGGTCTGTCGCGGGACGAAGAATACTCTCGAGGGTCTTGATACTCTCGAGGGTCTTGGTGCACTAGTGGCCGATCCCGGTCCCGCCGGCTGCTTGATCGGCGGAGCGGTGGCTCTTCGCGGTCAAAGTCGGTGTTGAGCCTTGGCAGATCCTGATGGCTCTTCCGCTTCGGGATATCGGGTCTCGCCTTCTGTCGACGAGGTTCTTCTTCCGATCCCGGTGACTCCTCTTTGGGCCGTCGCTGTCTCTGACTGTCTCTTTTCTCGCTCTCTCCGTTGCCGATGCCCTTGTCGGAGGACACTACCACGTATTTACGGCAAGTGTTGGCTTCATATCGGGCCTGTGTGGTCTTTGGGGCATCCTCCACAGCAGCGCCAGGGACGATCACGAATCGGCGCTCGGGGTTGTACTCGTGCACCAACTGCAGTATTGGCGTCTGGTCTATGTCGCCGCGGTGCTTGGGTTCCTCGTCGGGCGTAGCCGACACGACCGAGCCGTACTCCTTTGCCAGCGACTCCTCCTCATCTTCGACATATGCTGCCGGTGGCTTCTTGGTGCGCGATGGCAGCTCCGCTACCCTGGGAATACTGACTCTGGTCTTTGAGGTGTCGTACTCTCTATTTTGTAAATCGTAACTGCGAACACATGCCTGTCAGCTGAGGTGTCCCCTGGTTATGCAAAGCTCTGCGCGACGGCCGACTTACGGACGGGGACTCCTGGAACGCGAGGTCCTCCAGGATCCCGTCTCTAAGAGTGACTCGAGCTCGTCTCTTTCAACCATTCTTGTACATGAAACCATTCATGTCTAGGGTGAATCCGTTGTCGAGACTCGCATAGACAAAGCCTCGTGGCTCGCTATGGTGACGATGTCGTGTGCGGGGCAAACCTGCACTAGATCGAGATGAGATTCTCGGCCCGTTGTTCGGCTTGATGCCCTCCGATATGGAGCGCTTGGGATGGAGAATGAAAAAAGAGGGTTCGCCGAAACTGAGACGTTTGGGAGCTGAAATTGTGGGTGTGGTGTGCGAGGCAAGTCAAGTTTGGAGCGAAGGAAGGAAGGGTGTTAGACCTGGAACTTAGACCCCAACCTACCAGGTCGGGTGGGGCTGGAACCGTCCCAAGGTCGCAGCCCAGGTACAGTACAGGCACAAACGACCTTGGAAACGGCCTGCTGGGAGAGGGCACGGCCAAGACCACTCCGAAGGCCAATCGGGTGGCTGTGGCCCGTCTTACAGATGTTTGGGACGCCGATATATGAGGCAAAGTCGGCGGCACAAACAGCCGCAAAACAAGCGACCCTAGCCGGACTGTGTTCATGTTCACCAGATGAAATATGTAAAATAGTACGAATTACGTATTTGGAGGCTGCGAGTGTCGGCGTAGGTTCTTTACCGTGTATGAGGTACCTGAGGCACTAGATGCCGAGGGTGCCCACCCCGTTCAGATGACATCGTTGCTCTGGCGGGCGGGCGATCTCATTCCCTGGCGAGTTCAGCTCCCAGCGCCCTCCGTGAAGACGATGCTCAACTTATGTAGCACACTCTCAATCTTATTGCAGTGTTCTGAGCATAGACTCTCTCCAAGTCTGGAATGATCCCTGCTGATGGATGCTCTTTTCCGCCGGCGGCTTCCTGCGGCATGCAAACAAATCCCGTCATATCTCGGGCAATTTTTGGGTCCATGCGCTTGCAAGCGGGTCTGCTCTGCACCACATTTTGCGGCGGTCCCGAGCTTGCGTGTGGCTGGACCCTGTGGGCTTTCCTCACGGCTGACTGGTCTCCCAGCCAACTGGATGCGAATACGGATTACGGAATACAGATTATAGCCATGGCAATTGCAGGTCAGGCAGCACGGCAGAAGTGCTTGCGGAAAGTGCTACGTTTTCTGTTCCTTTTGGTTGAGGAGATCTGGCATCTTTCGAATCATTTATTCATGTGGAAGCTATTCGAGTCCGGATCTTTACCCACCAGAGCGTTTCAACCAAGCGCACGGCCAACTGACGAGGGAACTCGATAAAGCATTCATTGACAACCCCTGATAAGACACCGACGTCATTTCAGCGGGGAAGCTCAGCCCTGCGGGGCTAGCTCGAGGATCTCTGTGCCAGCCGAGCAAAGCTTGCGTTTCCATTTTCGTGACGCTGTACATACATACATGGGTACACACAAATTTGTTTTGCGCATCAATATTCGTTACGCTACATCTGATGGAACGATTTCTATATTGTCCGTGGCGCATGACCTGCGTGCTAAGCCTGAAATCAGTCAGAGATGGCCAAGAAGCTTAAGAGCATTTGCTGACAGCTAGTCTGGTAGTAGTAGACCACTCTCATTATTTTGTAATGTATATTGCCTCACCAGTATGTTGGTTACCTCAGAGAACGGTGCCCCGTTGAGCTGCCGTTATGGCGAACCACAGGGCGTCATATTGCCGGCCATCCATCGGTCGTTGAACTACCTGGCATCCTGCCATGCAGCATTCAGTTAGTGGAACGCTGTGAACGGCAAACTGCATACCTTGTCGGCCGAGTCGTCTTACAATGCATTAGGTCAGCCCCATTCACTTGATCAGCCCCGTGTTGTCAGCAACCAAATTTGAAGGGAGTGGTGAAAAAAAAGGGCTCTCCTGCATCTTCGCGAATACCCTACCAAAACATACGAAACTACTATCGCTGGAAAGCTCTCGAAAAACGCTATCCAACGGTACCACTTTCAACCGCGCGCGAGCCGTTGCGGGTGTGCAACAGGCACCGCAGGCGTAGGAACCGGACCCGACCACAATCCAACCGCACCTCGCACGGCTGTCAAAATTTTCACCGCACAGACCACCTAACGCCCCCGAACGTAACGTCGATTTAAAGCCTACCGCCAAGCCACTAAGTAGGGAGGCCTATAGCTTCGGGCTAATCAAAGGGGGGCCTACCATAGGCCTACCCTACCCCGGATATCAAGGAGCTAAGGGGTCTTGTCACGTAACTAGTCAACCTTATACTAAGCCCTAAACGGGGCAAGGCATTAGACCTTGCCGATAGGCTCTTATAGGGCCTTATAACCGCTATTATAGGCCCGGTTCCGAACCTATAGGAACTCGTAGCCGAGGAAGTTAAGAAGGGGCTTAAAGAAGCCCTTAAGGCTACCCCTCGCCCTACCTAGGTATAGGTAGCTGTAGGGCTATAACAGGGGGTAACAGGCCCCCAAGGAGGCCTACCGTCGGCTAAGGTAGTACCACTATAGGCCTTGTAGGAGGTTACGATACGGAACGCGAGCCTATAGGAGGACCTTAAAGCCTAAACCCTGGCCGAGATAGTCTAAGTAGTTAACGGTGCCTCTAGCCGTCAGGGAGCTGTCACGGCTAGGAAGCTCCTAAGTAGGGATATAGTAGTAGTCTTTAAAGATAAGGCTACTAAGGATTAGTATTTGGCTAATAAGTGATAGGTGGCTATAGCCTTTAGAGAGGAGGCTAGAGAGGTTAGTAGGGCCTATATAGTCTTAGCTAAAGGGGTCTGGAAGGAGGAGCTATAGGGGGTTAGCAAACAAGACTTCAAGGGGGCTATAGGCCTACACTCGATCGAAACGGTCAAGTTCCGGCTGCTAAAGAGCCTATAAAGGAAGTAGGCTATAGTACTCCTAGGCTTATAGGACCTCGAAGAGGCCTAGAAGGCCTATAATAAGGGCGTAGTCTAGGATGCCTAGGTACTAGACTATAAACCCTATTAGGATACTCTAGAGCTAAGGTAGTATTATAGGTATTAGAGCTTTGGCTATATCTAATGGTACTACTAGCGGCCGGCCCGTTATAGCTATTATGGTATAAAGGCCTATAGCAAGGGAGGGAAGACTAGGGAGGCCTAGTGCCCTACCTACTCTAACTAACTCCCTTATAGGTATACGGCCTATAGGGGCCCCTATATAGCCTAGTATAGGGGCTACCTAAAGAAAGTCAAGGCCTAGGAGAGGGCTAGGGAGGCCTACTAGTATAGACCTCGAACCTTCTAGCTATTAAAGTAATTATATTAGAAGGTAGCCTTCAAGTTTAGCAGCTAGCTAGAGGATAATAACCACTACTAAACTAGGGCTAAACGCCTCTATAGGAGGCCTACCCTAGCCTAACAGGCGGCTAGGAATGCCTTGTTCGATGCCCGACAGACCTATATCTCCTTTCTACAGCCTAGAGCCCCCTCCTTCTCGTAACTAGTTAAGGGGGTAATAGCTATAGAGCCTACTACTACTATACCTTCGTCCTCTGCTCCGGCTACCTTAAATGTAAATTAAGGTCCTTTAGTAGAATACCTAAGGTAATAAACAGGCCCTTAAGGTCTTACTAGAGGAGGCTAGATACGACCTACTAGCTATCTAGGAACCGTAGATTAACCGGTTTATAGGGTTAATATACTACCCCTAGGCTTCGAAATACTACCTAGTCTATAAGCTAAAGGGTAAGGTAGCTATTCTAGTAGCTAAACGGTTCCTAGTCGGCTAGTAGGACTATTCGGCAGAGGAGAACTAATATAGGGTAACCTTTCTAACCCTAGGAGAGAGGGGGTTCGAGCTCTAGTCGGTCTATAATAATAAGGGGGAGTAGGCCCTCTTATAGGACCTACTAGCCTTACCTTGGCTAACTTACCCCTTAATTCTTATAGATAACTTTAACCTCTATTACCTGGTCTAGGACCTGTTTAATAGGCTTAGTCCGGGGGCTAGGGACCTCCTTAGCCTTATAGACTAGTAGGACCTTGACCTACAAACGCTATACGGCTAGGCTACTAGGGCCCCCTAAGGGGACTAACGTAGCCAGCCTTCTACGATAGACCTACTCTAGGCCTTGGCTAGGCTAGAAGCAACCTATAGGGATATCACGGAACATAGGAAGTCAGACCACTACCTATAGGCCCTAAATGTCTCCCTCCAGGGGACTAACAGGCCTATACTAGCTAGTAAAGGGTAGGATTAGAAGAGCCTAGACGAGGAGGTCGTATAGGCCGAGGCAGCTTACCTCTTGCTCTAGCTTAGTAGGTAGGCATCGGCCTTAGCCCTAGCCGGGCCCGTCTTCTAGGGCCCGGAGGAGCTTCTATAGGCCTTTAACAGGCTTATAGAGGCCTTCGAGGAGATAGCTATAGTCTCGGCTCTAGTAAAAAAGGCTAGCGTAGGTAGTAAACGAGCTCGATAGTAGACAAAGGAGGTTTAGGAGGCCTAGAAGAGGGCTAAGGAGGCAGAGAGGGCCTATAAGGACACCCTAAACCCCTATACGTAGGAGGCACTTTGGCAGGCCCTACGGGATTAAGCTAAGACTATTATAGCTATAAAGACCAAGAGCTAGAGAGCTACGTTATAGGAGGTAACTAACCGGCCGGACCTATTATAGAGGCTAGAGCGGTAGGTAAGGCTATAAAGCTATCTACTAGTCGACCCTCTAAAGCTCCTAGCCTTCAAAGGAGGGCTTATAACCTACTAATAGAAGGCTAGGGCCCTGGCTAATAAGTTCTTTCCGAACCTAGAAGCGGACCTATTAGATATTAATAACCTAGATCTAAATGACCACTAGGAGCTAAAGTTCGAAATTAGCTAAGAGGTTATAGTAGGCAATATTAGGGTAGTACTGGCTAGAGCGGCCCTATAGAAGGCCCCGGGGGAGGACCTCCTCCCTATAGGCCTACTAAAGGCCTATAGGCGGCCGCTCTACTAGATACTAGCTATACTAGCCTTGGAGAGCTTATAGCTCGGCTATTTCCCGGCCTAGTTTAAAAGGGCTAAGATAGTAGTCCTCTACAAGCCTAGCAAACTCCTATAGGCCTACTTTACCCTAAGTAGCTATAGGCCTATAGCACTCCTACCAATAGTAGGCAAGGTACTAGAGGCTATAGTTACCTAGAAGGTAACGGCTATTATAGAGGCCTATAGGCTTCTCCTGGCCAAGTAGATAGGTAACTAGGAATATAGGTCTACCGAACTAGCTATTCGGCTTGTTACGGCCTAGGTTTAGGAGGCTTAGAGGTATAAGGTAGTGTGACGAACCCGGCTCAGACTTCTTCTGAAAGGGTTCAGACGAAGGTGAACGGTGCGGGACAAGTGTACAGGTCGTCTGAGGGATTCGGTGAAGCCAAAGGGTTTACAACAACACTATAGTTATCTCTCTCACAGTAGTACAAGGTTGTTATGAGTACTATGATTATGAGGAAGAGTTGCTATCACTGGTGAACTCCAGAGTCTACTAGAACGAGTGACTATCTA
>NW_027192570.1:283995-290239 GCF_042370625.1 Thermothelomyces heterothallicus | reverse complement strand
GGCTTTCGACCCGAAAGCCCTCTTAGGCCGTTTCAAATAGCGCCAACTCCCTCTCACAACTTGATCCTGTGAGTTCCCCCCCCCTTGCTCCCTTCTGCCGTTCACCATGGCTGACCGTGTGAAGAAACGCCGTCGCGATACAACACGTGAACGTCGTGTCTTAGTCGCTGCGATTAAGCAAGACGGTTCCGAAACCATGCCGTGCTCTAACTGTTGGCGCGTAATGCCTAAGAAGCGTTGTATTATGTCGGGAAATTCTAAGAGGTGCTTGAATTGTACGCGTGAGGGAAAATCTTGTGACGGGCCGAACGTAGTAGATTCCCGTAAGTGGCTTCTGTTTGTCCTCTTGTTTCCGTTCTGACCGGTCGTAGTGTTATGTAACTAGCGTGAGCAAGACAGGCTGGAGAAGGAAATTTTGGTGATAGAAGATCTACTTTAGTAAACTTTAAGCCGCCTTACACGTTTATGTCGTCAAAAACGAATGTTATATGACCAGAGTGATGAATTCGTTCGTCGAGGTATACGGGGTTTGGATGAGGAGGATGGGGTGGTAGTTCCGATGTCGGACGAACAGGATTTGACAGGTTAGGCGCAGGCGTTGGGTACCTTTGGCGTGATTAACTAGGAAGCAGTTAGCTTGTCCCTGGAGTCGGCTTCTACTGGTACTTCTTCCTTCTTAGATGCTGGTTAGGTTCCTAAGTCGGCCCCCGTAGTCGGTCAGGATTCCTCCGGTAGAACTGTTCCAGTTTCTTAGGGCAGTTTAGGTTCTTGACCGGTTCCTATGAGTTGTCTTCTATTCCGAAATCAAGCCATTTGACCAGATACTGTAGTTCCCCGTTGATGATGCGTGAATCTAGGATTTCCTCGACGTCCCATTCTTCCTCTTCGTCTTCTGCTTCAATGTTTGTGGCGATCTTGGCGTTTTTCGGTACTAGTTCGAGAAGTGAAATATGAAAAACATCCGTCTATAGTCGCATGGATGATGGTAACGATAGTCGGTAGTTAGATGTCGAAATTCGTTCTTTGATAACAAAGGGTCCGACCTTCTTAAAGTCCAGCTTCGTACTTGGTCGTTTAGTTCGCAGGTTTCGTGCGATTAGATAGACTTTGTCTCCCCTCTCTAGGCGAGGTCCCTTGAGCCTGTGTTTGTCGTAGTAGTTCTTTATTCTAGTTCTAACAAACTCGAGCTCCTTTTTAAGCTTCTCGTGCAGTACGTACATCTGTTCTGCTTTGACTGCCGCTCTTGGCACTATGACCTCTGGTCCCTACCTAAGGTCTGCTTCGTATCCGTAGTTCGCAAAGAACGGTGTGACTTTGGTCGTTTCTGTCGGCGTCGTGTTGTAAGCGAGTTATGCTGTCGGTAACAGCATGACCTAGTCATCCTGCTAGTAGTTGATGTAGGAGTGGAGGTATTGCTTGACAACTTGGTTTAGTCGTTCCGTTTGTCCGTCAGTCTACGGGTGATATACCGTTGACAGTTTGTTATTAACGCCCAATCGTTACATTAGCGCTTGCTAAAACTTCGATGCGAACTTGGTGTCTCTGTCGGTGATCCATTCTTGCGGCCAAGCGTGTACTGATGTAACTTGCCGATAGATCACGTCTGCTAGCTGTTCAGCTGTCTAGGACTCCTTGTAGGGAAAGAAGTATGTCTATTTAGTCAGGCGATCTACTACAGTGAGAATACTGTCGTAGATTACTCCTGTGGCCGTGTCCTTGGATTCTGGTAGTTTCGTGATAAAGTCCATCGTAACTAAACTCCATGGTTTATTAGCTGTTGGCAGTGGCTGAAGTAGCCTATACGGCTTGTGTCGTGCCGTCTTGCTTCGATTGCAGATATCGTAGTTTCGTACAACTTCCTTGACTCGTACTGTTAATTGTAGAAAGTTATAGTGTTTCTTGACTTGTGCGACAGTCTTTGTAACTCCTTTGTATCCTCCGAGTTTCGACTCGTGGAGTTCTCGAATCATTCGTAGCTGTTAGTCTTTGTCGTGGATGTACGCTTTGCCTCGGTACCAGAGTTTCCTATCTTTTTCCTCCACTTCGCTAGGTACCACTGGTCCGGGTGCTGCTTGATACTGTGCCTCGTCGATCCTTTCTTCTCGAAAGATTACGTAGCATTCCAGGAACGAGTCGAGTGGATCATCTTCTACGGGTGTCTACGTTTCGTGATGTAGCGTTCCGTCTTTTCGTTCCTTGAACAACGGTAGTATTGTTTCCGTTCGTCCTTCCGTGTGATCCGTTCGTCGGCTTAAAGCGTCCGCTCGTGCGTTTTCTTTGCCTTTCTTGTAGTGGATCTCAAAGTTGAATTCCGCAAGGAATTCTGCCCACCGTATTTGTCGTCCGTTGAGCTCCTTTGTCGTCGTGAAGTACTACAGATTCTTGTGATCCGTATACACTTGTACTAGCTCGATCGTGCCACTGAGATATGGTCACTATTCCTTAAAAGCTTCGACAATCGTAAGTAGTTCCTTGTCGTAGATTGGATAGTTAAGACATGGTCCGTCGAGCTTCTTTAAAAAGAAGGCTATAGGATATAGCTTCCCTTGCTCGTCTCGTTATCCTAACTATCCTCCGATGGCGTAGTCTGAAGCGTCCGTTTCCACCTCGAATGGCTTCTTGGGGTCTGGCAGTACCAGCACTGGATCCTTGGTGATGGCGTCGCGAATCTACGTAAATGCTTGCTCGTATTGCTCTTCCCATTAGAACTTAGCGTTCTTCTTGGTAAGCTCGTGCAATGGTCGTACAATCACTCTAAAATTCCTGATGAATATCCGATAGAAGTTTGTAAACCCGATGAAACTTTGTACTTCCGTGACTGACGTCGGTCGTGGCTAATCTTTGATAGCTTTAACCTTTGAGGGTTCTATCCGAATTTGTCCTAGGGATATCTCGTATCCCAAAAACACCGTCTTCCTAACGTGGAATTTGCTCTTTTCCTTGTTAACTGATAGCTTATACGCGTGTAATGCGTCTAGCACTGCTTTCACATACTTCCGGTGTTCGTCCATCGTCTTAGAGAAGATAAGTATATCGTCGAGATAATATACCGTAAATTTGTCGAGAAAGGGTCGGATAGCTTGATCAATTAGGGCTTGGAACGTTGCTAGCGCGTTCGTAAGTCCGAATGGCATGACGAGGTACTCGTAGTAGCTATAGGGTATCCTAAAGGCCGTTTTCTACTCGTCGCCTTCTTTGATCCATATATAGTTATAGGCCGATGGCAAGTCAAGACGCGTAAAATATTGGGTTCCTGCTAACTGATCTCGGAGCCGTGAGATTAGCGGTAACAGGTATCGATTCTTCATGGTCTGTTCGTTAAGTTGCCGATAGTTGACGTATAACTATAGCTTTCTGTCTTTCTTAGGTATAAATAGGATTAGGTAGCCTGCTAGCGATGTCAACAGGCGGATATGTCCTCTTTGAAGGTTCTCCTCTAGATATCGCTTGAGTTCTTTATTCTACGTCTGGCTTGTATGATAGATCTTGAAGAACTTTAGTCGTGCTCCTTCCTTGAGCTTGATCTCGTGATCCTATGGGCCGTGTTCTGGTAATCTTTCCAGATGCTTCGGTTCGAATGCTAGGTGTCCTTCGTACTCCTTCGGTACTTTCCTAGTCTTGTCTCGTTTCTCGGTTTTCTGATAGTATGCGAACTTGGTTCCGTCTATGGCGATGCTGGCGATTTCTCCTGTCTCAACCTACTGCTCCAATTACAGTGCTCCGCATTCGTCAACGGAGAGAACAGCTATTGGCGGTTCAGCTCGTTCCTCCTGTCGTAACGTCGGTGTCGTTATGCCGCTTCTTCCAGAGTCCGTAGTGGTCTGTCTGCCACTGCCCGTCTCTTGCGGTAGATCCTTAGGACATGCCTTCCCTTGAGCATCGTCTATTCGCGATCCTTGCGTGCTCCCTATCTCGCTGGTCGAATACGACTCTGTTCGGGGTCGCAGGTGGCTACCATTCTTCTAGCTAATGTCCGGGTCGTAGTCTTTGTGCTATGGTAGTCCTAATATTATGTCTTTGTTGTCGCCTATGTCTATAATGCTAAATACGACTACTATAGTCTTCCCTACTATAGTGATGTCGATCGGTTCGGTCTCCCTACGTACCTATTACGTCGGAAATGGCCCTTTGATTATGCTATGCTTCCGTTTCATTCTCTAGGGTATCCGTAGTTGATTTACAAGTGTTGGCGAAATTAGGTTTATCTCTGCTCTACTGTCTACTAGTGCGAGCATTCTGTGCTGCTTCTATTATGCCGTTATCTATAGTCGCTTGTCTTGCCGTCGTCGTCCAAAGATTGTGGCGATTTCCTATATTTCTGTCGGGAGGTCTCGATATAGTGGTTTCTTATGCTAGTTCCTCCTGTACTACGCTACCACTTGCCGCTATATAGGCGTTAATGGTCTTCGGGCCCCTCGAAGGGCCCTGACCCGTTTCCTAGGTCGGTACTAACCTCTTCAATTGTTTGGCTAATAGCGGCTTTGTCGATCGTTCTTATTTCTGTAAGCCATTGAGTGCTTGTAGCTTCCTACCATTAGGTCCGTTCTGCTTTCTGTCGTACAGTCTATAGCTTCATCTAAAGCTCCCGAATTCGCGATTTTTTTTCGTCTACGTAGTAGAGATAATCGTTACTCCAACATGAGTCCTATATGTCTCGTCCTATTCCATAGTGCCTAGGCTAGGCTCGTCTTAGAACTACCGTAATGCCCTCTAGACTCCGGGTTTCGATCTTCTAGAGTAATTCGGCCGCTCTGTTTCCCGCGTCGTAGACCCATTCTATAGGGCGTAAACTTCCGTCCCTGTTTTCCTGTCGAGTTAGCTAGTGATTGTTTTCGAATTTGTCGCGGAAGTGGTATCGGCATTCGTGTGCCATACACTAGAACCAGGGCACTTGTACGTATGCCTCATGTCAAGGGTATAGTCGTGTAGTGTCGCCTGGAAGATATTGGAATTCTTTTCCAAATCCTTCCCACTGTACGTAGACCGTAGGTGCCCTAATGCTAAGGTAGGAATGTTTCTTCTAGTAGCTTTCCTATATACGTTCGTCTTTCCCACGGTTCGCGCGTATGAACTAGTACTCCGGGTTCTATACGTTGTAGCTAAGTTGCTGATCGTCAAAGTGCTCGGTGTAATTGTCAGGTCTATCGTACGTTATGGGCTGTTCCCCTTTGATGGTTTCTATGATATGTCGGAGTTCCCTTATTTCGTCCCTTATCTCGTCACTCTACTAGGCGAGTCGAGTTAGGCGTCCATCTCGTTCGTGTAACTCTGTATTGAGCCGGAAAACTTCGTTACGGTACTATTCGATCCGTTCCTGAAGGAACAAGATATTCGGTCCGGGTCGGTCGACTCCTTGGGTGTCGGTTGTCTACGATCTATCCTGTCTCTGCGTGACCGTAAAACCCTACTGCCTCAAGGCTAGGAGAATCGAAATCGGTGGCGTATACTCCCCTGCTATATCCTATTCGGCAATGCCTATCTCGGGGTCTATAGTGACCAGTTCGGAGTACAGCGTCTATTCGTCTTCGCCGTTATTGCTGTGTTCGAGACTGTCCACGTCGCTATCCCTGCCTTCGTAGCTCGTGGCTGCTACTTCGACGACGTCCTTGGTTTCGTCGATGACCGTAGTTTCCTTTCCCGGGACTGGTTTCTAATCTTTCTTCGGGCTTCGACATTCCCGCTTGTAGTGTCCTTTCTTTCCGTAGTTATAGCAGGTAGCATTAGACTTGTCTTTAGCCGTCTTCTTCTTGTCCTACTTCTATGCTACGTCTACATCTATAGCTCCGGGATGCGTCCCGTACGAGGTACTAACGTACGCTCGCTTTTTCTTGTCGTTAGCCTTAACCGTGGTTCCATTCATTCGACCTCGTTTCTGCTGTTCTCGTGTATAGAGCCGATCGTTGATTCTGATAGCTTGTACGATATATTCGTCTAGCGTTTCAGGCCGGTCGTACTTGTATAGCTCGTCTTTGACCTTTTCCTTTAAGCCGTTATAAAACAGTTATATCAACGCCTCGTCGTTAAGCTGAGACTTAAGCATGTCCTGTCTGAACTGTACGGCGTAGGAGGCTGCTGACTTGGTCTGTCGGAGATTAGCGAGCCTTTCTTACGCGTAAATCTTCTCGTCTTTGTCGCTAAAGACCTTCCGAAGCTCTTCTTCGAAATGGTCGTAGGATCGGAAGACTGCCTATGTGAAGGCGTCTCGGTTGTCCTCGTCTTCCTTAGTAAGGTAGTCGTTCTACGT
>NW_027192570.1:282234-283825 GCF_042370625.1 Thermothelomyces heterothallicus | reverse complement strand
GCAGTCTCGAGCGCCTTGATTTTGGCGTAGGCCTCGTTGACCAGTTTCTGCGAGTGCTTTTCGCCGTTCTCGAGTTCCTTGATTCGAGCTTGAGCAGCCTTATCTCTCTGGTCTAATTCCTGGATTCGCTACTAGAGTTGACCAAGCTAGGCGAGCAGCTATTCGGCTGTAACGTTGGTAGCCATATCGATATCGAGGTCGAAGTCACCTCCGTTCTGAACCATGACAGAACAAAGGGAGTGATAGCAACGTGTGACGAACCCGGCTCAGACTTCTTCTGAAAGGGTTTAGATGAAGGTGAACGGTGCGGGACAAGTGTGCAGGTCGTCTGAGGGATTCGGTGAAGCTAAAGGGTTTATAATAACACTATAGTTGTCTCTCTTACAGTAGTACAAGGTTATTATGAGTACTATGATTGTGAGGAAGAGTTGCTATCACTGGTGAACTCCAGAGTCCACTAGAACGAGTGACTATCTATATATATATAACCTTCCCGGATTACCTTGATTAGTCCTTGGTCAGTGATCCTGGTGAGCCGCTTATCGCGATCAGTGACTTTACGCTGATCTTGGTGATCGTAAGCCAGCGTACGGTGGGGCTTACAGTGCTCCCTATGTTATGATTGGTTCTTCCCGTCCTTTCGGCTTGATTGGCCTATCCGTGCCGGTGGCCTAGGCGGCATCTGTATGTATATTTCCGTGACAGGTAGCTACCTCCCTCCTATAGCTTGATATCTTAGGGGCTTTCGATACTATTAACTATACCTAGCTACTAACCACTTTATAGAGCTAGGGCTTCCCGAAGTAGTTAATAGTCTAGGTTAGGGAGTGGCTATAGGATAGGGTAGCTATCCTTTACTTCGATAGCTAGAAAACAGAGGATATAGTGGTAAGGGCTAGGGTCCCCTAGGGGTTACCCCTCTCCCCTATACTATTTATCCTCTATATAGCCTCCCTCTACCAGGCTATTTACTAGGCTAGCCCTATGGTCAGTTTGGTAGGCTTTACCAATAATACTAACCTTTTAGCCTTTAGAAGGGCTAAGGAGGCCTATAACGATTAGCTATAAAGGGCTTAGGAAGCCTACCTATAGTAGGCAAGGACCTAGGGTATAGCCTTTGCCCTAGAAAAGTGCAAACTTATCTACTTTAATAGGGGCCGGAAATAGTGGTCGCGACCGCTAGAGCTCCTATAGCCTAGAGGGGGTACTACCACTATAGCCCCTTCGAAGTCGGCTAGATTCCTAGGGGTCTAGCTAGACTAGAGGCTATAGTAGGGCTGTGACGAACCCGGCTTAGACTTCTTCTGAAAGGGTTCAGACGAAGGTGAACGGTGCGGGACAAGTGTACAGGTCGTCTAAGGGATTCGGTGAAGCCAAAGGGTTTACAACAACACTATAGTTATCTCTCTCACAGTAGTACAAGGTTATTATGAGTACTATGATTATGAGGAAGAGTTGCTATCACTGGTGAACTCCAGAGTCCACCAGAACGAGTGACTATCTACATATATATAACCTTCCCGGATCACCTTGATCAGTCCTTGGTCAGTGATCCTGGTAAGCCGCTCATCGCGATCAGTGACTTTACGCT
>NW_027192570.1:275941-282194 GCF_042370625.1 Thermothelomyces heterothallicus | reverse complement strand
ATATTTCCGTGACACGATGCCCTCCCTCCGAGGCTTTCGACCCGAAAGCCCTCTTAGGCCGTTTCAAATAGCGCCAACTCCCTCTCACAACTTGATCCTGTGAGTTCCCCCCCCCTTGCTCCCTTCCGCTGTTCACTATGGCTGACCGTGTGAAGAAACGCCATCGCGATATAACGCGTGAACGTCGTGTCTTAGTCGCTGCGATTGAGCGAGATGGTTCCGAAACCATGCCGTGCTCTAACTGTTGGCATGTAATGCCCAAGAAGCGTTGTATTATGTCGGGAAATTCCAAGAGGTGCTTGAATTGTGCGCGTAAGGGAAAATCTTGTGACGGGCCGAATGTAGTAGATTCCCGTAAGTAGCTTCTGTTTGTCCTCTTGTTTCCGTTCTGACCGGTCGTAGTGTTACGTAACTAGCGTAAGCAAGACAGGCTAGAGAAGGAAATTTTAGCGATAGAAGATCTGCTTTAGCAAACTTTAAGCCGCCTTGCGTATTTACGTTGTCAAAAACGAATGTTGCGTGACTAGAGTGATGAATTCGTTCGTCGAGGTATACGGGGTTTGGATGAGGAGGACGGGGTGGTGGTTCCGATGTCGGACGAATAGGGTTTGATAGGTTAGGCGTAGGCGTCGGGTGCCTTTGGCGTGATTGACTGGGAAGTAGTTGGCTTGTCCCTGGAGTCGGCTTCTACCGGTACTTCTTCCTTCTTAGATGCCGGTTGGGTTCCTAAGTCGGCCCCCATGGTCGGTCAGGATTCCTCCGGTAGAACTGTTCCAGTTTCTTAGGGCAGTTTAGGTTCTTGACCGGTTCCTATGAGTTGTCTTCTATTCCGAAATCAAGCCATTTGACCAGATACTGCAGTTCCCCGTTAATGATGCGTGAATCTAGGATTTCCTCGACGTCCCATTCTTCCTCTTTATCTTCTGCTTCAATGTTTGTGGCGATCTTGGCGTTTTTCGGTGCTGGTTTGAGAAGTGAAATATGAAAAACATCTATCCGTAGTCGTATGGATGACGGTAACGATAGTTAGTAGTTAGATGTCGAAATTCGTTCTTTGATAACGAAGGGTCCGACCTTCTTGAAGTCTAGCTTCGTGCTTGGTCGTTTGGTTCGCAGGTTTCGTGCGATCAGATAGACTTTGTCTCCCCTCTCTAGGCGAGGTCCCTCGAGCCTGTGTTTGTCGTAGTAGTTCTTCATTCTGGTTCTGACAAACTCGAGCTCCTTTTTAAGCTTCTCGTGTAGTACGTACATCTGTTCTGCTTTGACTGCCGCTCTTGGCACTATGACCTCTGGTCCCTGCCTAAGGTCTGCTTCGTATCCGTAGTTCGTAAAGAACGGTGTGACTTTGGTCGTTTCTGTCGGCGTTATGTTATAAGCGAGTTATACTGTCGGCAACAGCATGACCTAGTCATCCTACTAGTAGTTGACGTAGGAGTGGAGGTATTGCTTGACAACTTGGTTCAGTCGTTCCGTTTGTCCGTTAGTCTGCGGGTGATATGCTGTTAATAGTTTGCTATTAACGCCCAATTGTTATATTAGCGCTTGCTAAAACTTCGATGCGAACTTGGTGTCTCTGTCGGTGATCCATTCTTGCGGCCAAGCGTGCACTGATGCAACTTGCCAATAGATCACGTCTGCTAGCTATTTAGCTGTCTAGGACTCCTTATAGGGAAAGAAGTATACCCATTTAGTTAGGCAATCTACTATAGTGAGAATACTATCGTAGATTACTCCTATGGCCGTATCCTTGGATTCTGGTAGTTTCGTGATAAAGTCTATTATAACTGAACTCTATGGTTTGTCAGCTGTTAGCAGTGGCTAAAGTAGCCTGTACAGCTTATATCGTGCCGTCTTGCTTCGATTGTAGATGTCGTAGTTTCGTACAACTTCCTTGACTCGTGCTGTTAATTGTGGAAAGTCATAGTATTTCTTGACTTGTGCGATAGTCTTCGTGACTCCTTTATATCCTCCGAGTTTCGACTTGTAGAGTTCTTGAATTATTCGTAGCTATTGGTCTTTGTCGTAGATGTACGCTTTGCCTTGGTACTAGAGTTTCCTATCTTTTTCCTCTACTTTGCTAGGTACCACTGGTCCGGGTGCTGCTTGATACTATGCCTCGTCGATCCTTTCTTCTTGAAAGATTGTATAGTATTCTAGGAACGAGTCGAGTGGATCATCTTCTACGGGTGTCTGCGTTTCGTAATGTAGCGTTCTGTCTTTTCGTTCCTTGAATAACGGTGGTGTTGTTTCCGTTCGTCCTTCCGTATGATCCGTTCGTCGGCTTAAAGCGTCCGCTCGTACGTTTTCTTTGCCTTTCTTGTAGTAGATCTTAAAGTTGAATTCCGCGAGGAATTCTGCCTACCGTATTTATCGTCTGTTAAGCTCCTTTGTCGTCGTGAAGTACCGTAGATTCTTGTGATCCGTGTACACTTATACTAGCTCGATCGTGCCGCTAAGATATAGTCGCCATTCCTTAAAAGCTTCGACAATTGCAAGTAGTTCCTTGTCGTAGATTGGATAGTTGAGACGTGGTCCGTCGAGCTTCTTTGAAAAGAAGGCTATAGGATGTAGCTTCCCTTGCTCGTCTCGTTGTCCTAACTGTCCTCCGATAGCGTAGTCTAAAGCGTCCGTTTCCACCTCGAATGGCTTCTTAGGGTCTGGTAGTACTAGCACTAGATCCTTGGTGATGGCGTCGCGAATCTACATAAATGCTTACTCGTGTCGCTCTTCCCATTAGAACTTAGCGTTCTTCTTAGTAAGCTCGTACAATGGTCGTACGATCGCTCCAAAATTCCTGATGAACATCCGGTAGAAGTTTGCAAACCCGATGAAACTTCGTACTTCCGTAACTAACGTCGGTCGTAGCCAATCTTTGATGGCTTTAACCTTTGAGGGTTCTATCCGAATTTGTCCTAGGGATATCTCGTATCCTAAAAACACCGTCTTCCTGATGTGGAATTCGCTCTTTTCCTTGTTAACTAATAGCTTATACACGTGTAATGCGTCTAGTACTGCTTTTACGTGCTTCCGGTATTTATCTATCGTCTTGGAGAAGATAAGTATGTCGTCGAGATAATATACCGCAAATTTATCAAGAAAGGGTCGGATAGCTTGATCAATTAGGGCTTAGAACGTTGCCGGCGCGTTCGTAAGTCCAAATGGCATAATGAGGTACTCGTAGTAGCTATAGGGTATCCTAAAGGCCGTTTTCCACTCGTCGCCTTCTTTGATCCGTATATAGTTATAGGCCGATGGCAAGTCAAGACGCGTGAAATATTGGGCTCCTACCAACTGATCTCGGAGCTGTAAGATCAGCGGTAACGGGTATCGATTCTTTATAGTCTGTTCGTTAAGTTGCCAATAGTCAACGTATAACTGTAGCTTTCCGTCTTTCTTAGGCATAAATAGGATTAGGTAGCCTACTAGCGATGTCGACGGGCGGATATATCCTCTTCGAAGGTTCTCCTCTAGATATCGCTTAAGTTCTTCGTTCTACGTCTAGCTTATATAATAGATCTTAAAGAACTTCAGTCGTGCTCCTTCCTTGAGCTTGATCTCGTAATCCTATAGGCCGTGTTCTGGTAATCTTTCCAGATGCTTCGGTTCGAATGCTAGGTGTCCTTCGTACTCCTTCGGTACTTTCCTAGTCTTGTCTCGTTTCTCGGTTTTCTGATAGTATGCGAACTTGGTTCCGTCTATGGCGATGCTGGCGATTTCTCCTGTCTCAACCCACTACTCCAATTGCAGTGCTCTGCATTCGTCAACGGAGAGAATAGCTATTGGCGGTTTAGCTCGTTCCTCCTGTCGCAACGTCGGTATCGTTATGCCGCTTCTTCTAGAGTCCGTAGTAGTCTGTCTGCCACTACCCGTCTCTTGCGGTGGATCCTTAGGATATGCCTTCCCTTGAGCATCGTCCATTCGCGATCCTTGCGCGCTCCCTATCTCGCTGGTCGAATACGACTCCGTTCGGGGTCGCAGGTGGCCACCATTCTTCTAGCTAATGTCCGGGTTATAGTCTTTGTGCTATGGTAGTCCTAATATTATGTCTTTGTCGTCGCCTATATCTACAATGCTAAATACGACTGCTATGGTCTTCCCTGCTATAGTGATGTCGATCGGTTCGGTCTCCCTGCGTACCTATTGTGTCGGAAATGGCCCTTTGACTATGCTATACTTCCGTTTCATCCTCTAGGGTATCTGCAGTTGATTTACAAGTGTCGGCGAAATCAGGTTCATCTCTGCTCTATTGTCCACTAGTGTAAGCATTCCGTGCTGCTTCTATTGTGCCGTTATCTATAGTCGCTTGTCTTGCCGTCATCGTCTAAAGATTGCGGCGATTTCCTATGTTTCTATCGGGAGGTCTCGATATAGTGGTTTCTTACGCCAGTTCCTCCTGTACTACGTTACTACTCGCTGCTATATAGGCGTTAATAGTCTTCGGGCCCCTCGAAGGGCCCTGACCTATTTCCTAGGTCGGTGCTAACCTCTTCGATTATTCGGCTAATAGCGGCTTCGTCGATCGTTCTTATTTCTATAAGCCATTGAGTACTTGCAGCTTCCTACCATTAGGTCTGTTCTGCTTTCTATCGTATAGTCTATAGCTTTATCTGAAGCTCCCGAATTCGCGATTTTTTTTCGTCCGCGTGGTAGAGACAATCGTTGCTCCAACATGAGTCCTATGTGTCTTATCCTGTTCCGTAGTGCCTAGGCCAGGCTCGTCTTGGAACTACCGTAATGCCCTCTAGACTCCGGGTTTCGATCTTCCAGAGTAATTCGGCCGCTCTGTTTCCCGCGTCGTAGACCCATTCTACAGGGCGTAAACTTCCGTCCCCGTTTTCCTATCGAGTTAGCCAGTGATTATTTTCAAATTTGTCGCAGAAGTAGTATCGGCATTCGTATACCACACACTGGAACCAGGGCACTTGTACGTATGCCTTATGTCGAGGGTATAGTCGTATGGCGTCGCCTAGAAGATATTAGAATTCTTTTCCGAATCCTTCCTACTATACGTAGACTATAGGTGCCCTAATGCTGAGGTAGGAATGTTTCTTCTAGTAGCTTTCCTACGTACGTTCGTCTTTCCTACGGTTCGTGTGTATAAACTAGTACTCCGGGTTCTGTACGTCGTAGCTAAGTTGCTAATCGTTAAAGTGCTTAGTATAACTGTCGGGTCTATCGTACATTACAGGCTGTTCCCCTTTGATAGTTTCCATGATACGTCAGAGTTCCCTCATTTCGTCCCTCATCTCGTCGCTCTGCTAGGCGAGTCAAGTCAGGCGTCTATCTCGTTCGCGCAACTCCGTATTGAGCCGGAAAACTTCGTTACGGTACCATTCGATCCGTTCCTGAAGGAACAAGATGTTCGGTCTAGGTCGGTCGACTCCTTAGGTGTCGGTTGTCCACGATCCATCCCGTCTCTGCGTGACCGTAAAACCCTATTACCTTAAGGCTGGGAGAATCGAAATCGGTGGCGTATACTCCCCTGCCGTATCCTATTCGGCAATGCCTGTCTCGGGGTCTATAGTGACTAGTTCGGAGTATGGCGTCTATTCGTCTTTGCTGTTATTACCGTATTTGAGACTATCTGTGTCGCTATCCCTGCCTTTGTAGCTTGTAGCTACTACTTTGACGATGTCCTTGGTTTCGTCGATGATCGTAGTTTCCTTTCCTGGGACTGGTTTCTAATCTTTCTTCGGGCTTCGACATTCCTGCTTATAGTGTCCTTTCTTTCTGTAGTTATAGTAGGTAGCATTAGACTTGTCTTTGGCCGTCTTCTTCTTATCCTGCTTCTGTGCTACGTCTATATCTATAGCTCCGGGATGCGTCCTGTACGAGGTACTGACGTACGCTCGCTTTTTCTTGTCGTTAGCCTTAACCGTGGTTCCGTTCATTTGACCTCGTTTTTGTTGTTCTCGTATATAGAGCCGATCGTCGATTCTGATGGCTTATACGATATATTCGTCTAGCGTTTTAGGCCGGTCGTACTTGTATAGCTCGTCTTTGACCTTTTCCTTTAAGCTGTTGTAAAATAGTTACATTAACGCCTCGTCGTTAAGCTGAGACTTGAGCATGTCCTGTCTGAACTGTACGGCGTAGGAGGCTGCTGACTTGGTCTGTCGGAGATTAGCGAGCCTTTCTTGCGCGTGAATCTTCTCGTCTTTGTCGCCAAAGACCTTCCGAAGCTCTTCTTCGAAACGGTCGTAGGATCGGAAGACTGCCTGTGTAAAGGCGTCTCGGTCGTCCTCGTCTTCCT